>NC_055997.1:45521758-45824830 GCF_018446385.1 Zingiber officinale | reverse complement strand
CCATGGTGACTTCAGGTCTAAGGACTAGTAGTCATACTAATAGCCACATGAGAAAGTATATGACACTCATATAACGATCCATGATACTTTCTCATGGCGGGTCATTCAGTATATATTCTCCAATGCATACCCATGTGCCAACTTGATATCTCTATATCCATGACTTGTGAGATCAAGTCATCGAGTTGACCTACATGCTAGTCTTATTGCATTAACATTATCCCTGAATGTTAACACTCGACTAGGAATGATTAAGAGTAGCGTTCCCTATATCATCTCACTATCGGTTCAACTAACCGATTGATATAGGTGAGAACCTTCTACTCAAGGACGCTATTATACTTAGTTTATTTGGCACCAATACAAGGAAGTATAATAACTAAAAACAAATGCCTTAATTTATATAAGAATATGATACAATAAGTCTAAAATACAATCATCAAATGATTGGCTCTAGGGCTCTAACTAACAATCTCCCACTAGCACTAGTGCCAATCAGTGTAGGCTCTAAGCCTCAATGACCTAGTGTGACCATCATACTTCCTCTGTGCCAAAACTTTGGTCAAGGGATCTGCGATGTTAGCCTCTATAGGTACTCTACAAATTTTCACATCTCCTCTCTCGATAATCTCTCGAATGAGATGGAAGCACCGTAGTATGTGTTTGGTCCGCTGGTGTGAGTGAGGTTCCTTCGCCTGTGCTATAGCTCCATTGTTGTCACAAAAGAGCTCAATAGGGTCAGCGATACTGGGAACCACCCCAAGTTTAGTGATGAACCTGCGTATCCAAACTGCCTCCTTTGCAACCTCTGATGCAGCAATGTACTCGGCCTCTGTCGTAGAATCAGCTACTGTGTCCTGCTTCGAACTCTTTCATCTCACAACACCACCATTTATGCAAAATACGAACCTTGACTGCGATCGATAATCATCCTGATCGGTCTGGAAGCTAGCATCACTGTAACCCTTTACATCTAGCTCATCATTGCCTCCATATATCAAGAAATATTCTTTAGTCCTTCTTAAGTACTTAAGAATATTCTTGACCGCTATCCAGTGACTTTCACCAAGATCTGACTGGTATCTGCTCGTCATGCTCAAAGCATACGAGACATCAGGTCGAGTACATAGCATGGCGTACATGATAGATCCTATGGCTGAGGCATAAGGTATCTGATCCATGCGGTCTCTCTCCTCTCTAGAAGAGGGACCTTGAGTCTTCGAAAGACTCACGCCATGTGACATCGGCAGAAATCCCTTCTTGGAGTTCTGCATGGCAAACCGTAGGAGTACGTTGTCAATATATGTACACTGACTTAGGCCAAGCAATCTCTTAGATCTATCTCTATAGATCTGTATCCCTAGAATGCGGGATGCCTCACCTATGTCCTTCATTGAAAAGCAACTCCCTAGCCAGGTCTTGACAGACTGAAGCAAAGGGATGTCCTTCCCAATGAGTAGTATGTCATCCACATACAATATGAGGAAGACAACTATATCCCCTACAACCTTCTTGTAGACACAAGGCTCATCTTCATTCTTGATGAAACCAAACTATTTGATTGCATCATCGAATCGAAGATTCCAGCTCCGAGAAGCTTGCTTTAGTCCATAAATGGACCTATGCAGCTTGCATACTCTGCTAGTATGCTGTGGATCTACAAAACCCTCAGGTTGTGTCATATACACATTCTCGAGCAGGTTTCCATTCAGAAACGCAGTTTTGACATCCATCTGCCATATCTCATAGTCATGGTAAGCTGCAATAGCAAACATGATCCGAATGGACTTAAACATCGCTACTGGAGAAAAGGTTTCATCATAGTCAATACCATGAATCTGCTTGAAACCTTTAGCTACCAAGCAACCCTTATAGATAAGTCCATCCATGTCAGTCTTTCTCTTAAAGACCCACTTACACCTAATGGGTTTTACCCCTTTAGGTGGATCAACCAAAGTCCATACTTGGTTGGTGTAAATGGATTCCATTTCAGATCTCATGGCCATTAGCCATTTCTCGGAATCTGGTCTCATCACAGCTTCCTGATAGGTGGTAGGCTCATCCTCTATGAGCACAATGTCATCATGGTCAGATAAGAGAAATGAGTATCTCTCAGGCTGATGACCTACCCTATCAGACTTGCGAAGAGGTATGTCTACTTGAACTGGTTGTTGTTCCTCAACTCCTTGTGGAACAACATCATCCACAACACTTTGTGGTTCCAGTTCAACTTCCATCGATGCTTCAGTGCTATGGTCCGCATCTTGAACTTCTTCAAGATCGAACGTACTCCCACTAGTCTTTCTAGAAACAAAGTCCCTTTCTAGAAAGACCCCAGTATTTACCACAACTACCTTGTGCTGACTGGGAATGTAGAAATAATATCCCTTAGTTTCCTTGGGTTATCCAATAAAGTAGCACTTGTCAAATTTGGGTCCTAATTTGTCTGAGACTTGACGTCGAACGTATGCCTCACAACCCCAAATCCTCATGAAAGACACCTGGGCATCTCTCCCAGACCATATCCTATATTGTGTCTTTATCACGGCCTTGGATGGAACTCGGTTGAGTATAAAAGCTGCCGTGTCTAGAGCATAGCCCCAAAGGAATGTCGGATGATCTGTGTGACTTATCATAAATCGTACCATATCTAATAGGGTGTGATTCCTCCTTTCGGATACACCATTCCACTGTAGTGTCCCAGGAGGAGTGAGTTGGGATAGAATCCCACACTCAGCTAGATAGTCACGAAACTCATGGCTAAGGAATTCTCCACGTCGATCTGATCGAAGTATCTTAATACTCTTGCCAAGCTGGTTCTGTACTTCATTCTTGAATTCTTTGAACTTTTCAAAGGATTCAGACTTATGTGTCATCAAGTACACATAACCATATCTACTGAAGTCATCAGTAAATGTGATGAAGTACCTATAACCGCCTCTAGCAGCGACATTGAAAGGGCTACATACATCACTATGTATAAGTCCTAACAAATCAGTCGCTCTTTCGCTGTGCCCACTAAAGGGAGTCTTGGTCATCTTGCCTAGTAGGCATGACTCGCACGTCTCATAAGATTCAAAATCAAATGAGTCCAGCAAACCATCCTTATGGAGATGGGATAAGCGCTTGTCTTTTATATGACCTAAGCGACAGTGCCAGAGATAGGTTTGGTTCACGTCATTTGACTTGAACCTCTTGGTATTTATGTTATAGATAGGGCTTTCAAGGTCTAGAATGTAGAGTCCGTTCATCAGAGGTGCACTATAATATAAGATATCTTTTAAATAAACAGAACAAAATTTATCCTTTATAATAAAAGAGAAACCTTTCTTGTCCAAACAAGAAACTGAAATTATGTTCTTAGTTAAAGTAGGCACATAACAATATTCATCTAATTCTAATACAAGCCCAGAGGGCAGAGATAGATGATAAGTTCCTACAGCTACAACAGCAACCCGTGCTCCATTGCCTACGTGTAGGTCCACGTCGCCCTTCGCCAATGCCCTGCTATTTCTCAGCGCCTGCACATTAGTACAAATGTGAGAAGCACATCCGATATCTAATACACATGATGAAGAAATAGATAGATTGACTTCTATAACATATATACCTGAAGTGGAAGTCTCACTTTGCTTCTTCTTAAGATCTTCCAGGTAACCTTGCAGTTCTTCTTCCAATGCCCGGTCTGACCGCAGTGGAAGCAGGTAGCATCCTTGGCGACCACTCCTTTAGGCTTCAGTGCCTTGCCTTTGCCCATGGCTTGGCACTTTCCCTTGCCTTTGGGCTTGCCCTTGCCCTTGTGTTTCTGAACCATCAGAACAGAGTGGGGCTTAGCCTTTTTAAGGTTCAGCTCAGCAGTTCTTAACATGCTAAGCAGCTCGGGCAGTGGCTTGTCAATTTCGTTCATATTGTAGTTTAGAACGAACTGACTATAGCTATCTGGCAAGGATTGCAAGATCAGATCAGTGGCCAGCTCTTGGCCAAGCGGGAATCCTAACCTCTATAGGGTTTCTATATACCCAATCATTTTGAGTACATATGGGCCTACGGGAGCCCCATCTGACATCTTGCACTGAAATAGTGCCCTTGAGATCTAAAATCTCTCATGCCGCGCTTGTCCTTGATACAGTTGACGAAGATGTTCAACTATATCGTAAGCGCCCATCAACTCGTGTTGCTTCTGAAGCTCAGAGTTCATGGTCGCGAGCATTAGACAGGACACATCTAATGCGTCATCTTGATGCTTTTTGTAAGCATCTTTGTCTGCTCACGGGGCATTGGCAGGAGGAGCCTCCGGAATGGGCTGCTCCAAAACGTACAGTTTACGCTCCTGGGTGAGAATTATTCTCAAGTTCTTGTACCAGTCTAGGAAATTTGCTCCGTTGAGCTTGTCCTTCTCAAGGACTGAACGCAGGGAGAAGGAGTTCGTATTCGACGTCATGGTTATATACAACAGAAAAATATAGAAAATAAATATCATATTCTTTTAAATCATTTAATTAGGTCTTTAACTAAATGATGCTCCCACTGAATTCTATAATTCATGTGGGACAAGATCTACATCATACTAACCCTTGAGTTAGCTTTGGCTAATACGCCCAAGATTTAGTATGATCGGTAGATAACAATTTACCAATTACATCTCTATGCAACTCTTGTTTACAGGATCATTATCCGCAGTTATATTAAAACTTAAGTTAGCTTTAGCTAATACGCCCAAGAATTAATATAAATGTGATTTATGTCCTATCTTTCCAACCATTGGAAGAATGCCTATAGTTGTACTTGATCCAACCGAGTTAACTTGGAATACTCAATCTAATTGAGTTTGTATTCACCCATGCGTTGATAAGCGGGACCAAGATTGTCCCTCCGTACCCTACCAAGATAATATGTGTTGCTCTGCTTTGGCAGATTCAACAACACATGTGATCGAGGTAGTGATAGGTCTCATGGCATGGTAGGCATTAGAGTTGATGTGATTCAGATCTAATCTAATCGTCGATGTGTATCAAATACGCGATAGATCTAATCTAATTGAAAGGGTGCATCTTGTACACGATTTAGATCTAATCTAATCGTTAGGCACTAATTAATTACTAATCATGCATCACATACACACAAGCAATTAATTAAATTAATTTGTGATTAGTCATGGCCCTACTACGATCTTCTCAAGCCAATGAGAACATCGGATGGTCAACCTAGGGTCAACAGCTTCTCAAGCTCCTCCCTTTGACCACCTTGTATTGCTCGCGCCCTCCTCGTAACTCCGTCTCGAGTGGACCTTCCACAGCTCCAATTTTGTACATTACAATTTTGAAACTCGAGTTACATTCGAATCTAAACTAATTTACAACAACAATAAATAGAGGAAGGCATGACGCGCAGGTCGCGTATCAAAAATACAGCACACACAATCACATGACTGCACGCAGGCCGTATTATGAATTACAACACAAAATATACCAATCCAATTGGGTCTTTTTGGGCCATGACTATCATAAATTATACATAATTCTAAATTATATAATTTCCATACTTTTCTGTAATTTTAATACTAGTTTTTTACAATTTTTATGGGGAAAAAATCCCGGCGGTCCCATTTAGCGGTCTTGGGACGCAATCGCGGAAGGAATCCCCTTGTGGGTTCAGGGGCAGTGCCCCTACCCGTGATCTAACCATCGCGAGTGTCCCTAAGCGATCCTACAGCACCTTAGCCCACTGTCCCAAAATGTTTTGGGGCGAAACCTTGCCGTTTCAGAAAAATCTTCTCGGTAGTCGAAGCCTACAAGTGTCTAAACACTTGTGCTTCGCTTCTACAAGAAAAATACCCATAAAAACCATAAAATATGTAAATTATAGAATGTTATAGAAACTATATTTTTCATAAAAATACAAACTAAACTCGTACAAGTCTTCGCACGTGGCTCTGATACCACTGTTGGGTTTTTTGGGCCGCGAAAACCGCTTTTTCGCGTCGCGGAAACCCCGAAAGCCCCGCCACCGGATCCGTGCGAAGAAAAATAAAACCAAATTACGAGTACGAGTTTACAAACTCTAGATCTACACTAGATAAGAGCGTTAGCCTCGATGCGATGCCCTTCGCTATCCCGCTAGTCCAACGGTTTGCCGGATCTCGAGATTGTCAAAGTAGACAACCTTCTAGAAGTATCCACACGAACACAAGAAGGAGATCACCAAACTAAAGTGTGCTAGCACCTTAGTAGGGTTCGACAAGATGAGGAGAAGAAGAGCAAGAAGAGAGAGCACTAGGAGGAAGAAGATGTGAATGAATTCAATTGAATGAAAAATTCATTCTTTCCCATCAAAAGTGGCCGGCCACATTCATGGAGTTGTAACCCCATTTTTGCATTAAGTGTGGCCATTAAAGAGATTTGTAACCTCCATGAGGTGGCACACACATGTGCTAAACATGATGATGTGGCACCTCATCGTTGGCCACTTAATGCCAAGTCACAAATGATGTGGCATAAAGTCAAGTCAAACTTGACTCTTCCACTTCCTCTCAAGTCAAGTCAAACTTGACTTAATTTCTCTCATGGTTGATCTAATCCAACCATTTAATTCAAACCAATTTAATATAATGAATCTAATTCATTTAATTAAATTGATTCAATGAGTCATAATCTAAATTAGACTCATTGAACACATGAATCAACTTGAGTCCAACTCAATTAGCCCAATTAGGATTACTCTTAATCCAATTTGATTCATCAAATGAATCTAATCCTCTTGGTTCATCATATGAACCTAATCTCCATCTAATTATCCTTAGTGTGTGACGTTATAGGTTCTTGTAACGTTGGCAATACCCCTAAACCCATTTAGGAGCATAAGTAATGAGCGGTATCTAGCAACACATCATTACTACACAAGTTACAAGAATGTTGAGATCCAACATCACCTTGTGACTACTAATTGTGACTCCTCACAATATATGACAACTGTCCTTCTATCCTCGACATCTAGATTGATCAATATCAGGCATAGATCGTGTCATCCTCTAATCAATCTAAATCTTGAACTCCAAGTAGACTCACTTAATCAAATGAGCTCAATATTTCATATTGACTCATTTGGGCATGGCCATGCACTTCGTGGTCTCACTCTATCAAGAATATCGATGTCGCTCCCGTCATATAGGAGGGATAGCTCTCATCTACATCACTCATATCCCTCTGCATAATTCGTTACATACCCAGTAATCACCTTTATAGTCCACCCAGTTACGGGTGACGTTTGACGAAACCAAAGTACATAACTCCTTATGTAGGGAACCATGGTGACTTCAGGTCTAAGGACTAGTAGTCATACTAATAGCCACATGAGAAAGTATATGACACTCATATAATGATCCATGATACTTTCTCATGGCGGGTCATTCAGTATACATTCTCCAATGCATACCCGTGTTAACTTGATATCTCTATATCCATGACTTGTGAGATTAAGTCATCGAGTTGACCTACATGCTAGTCTTATTGTATTAACGTTGTCCCTGAATGTTAACACTCGACTAGAAATGATTAAGAGTAGTGTTCCCTATATCATCTCACTATCTGTTCAACTAACCGATTGATATAGGTGAGAACCTTCTACTCAAGGACGCTATTATACTTAGTTTATTTGTCACCAATACAAGTAAGTATAATAACCAAAAACAAATGCCTTTATTTATATAAGAATATGATACAACAAGTCCATAATACAATCATCAAATGATTGGCTCTAGGGCTCTAACTAACAACTTTATGGTCCACCCTATTACGGGTGACGTTTGACGATACTAAAGTATACAACTCCTTATGTAGGGAACCGTAGTGACTTCAGGTCTAAGGACTATTCATACCAATAATCACATGAGAATATTTATGACACTCATACGATGATCCATGAAACATTCTTATGGTGGGTCATTCAGTACATATTCTCTAATATGTACCCATGTGTCAACCTGATATCTTATATCCATGACTTGTGAGATCAAGTCATCCGTTGACCTATATGCTAGTCTCATTGCATTAATATTGTCCTTGTATATTAATGCTCGACTAGAAATAGTTAAGAGTAGTGTTCTATGTATATCTACAATATTTCACTATCAATTCAACCAATTGATATGTTGTAGATTAGAACCTTCTACTTTAGGACATTATTATGCGTATTCATTCAACACTGAATTAAAGTAAATATAATAACCAACTTTGCCTTTATTAATAATGAAATATGATACAAAAGTAGCCCTTTACAATCATCTTATAATTGGTACTAGGGCTAATACTAACAATCTCCCACTAGCACTAGTGCCAATCTCTAAAATATCTAATACCCAGTGACCTAGTATGACCATCATGCTTCTTTTGTGCCAAAGCCTTGGTCAAGGGATCTGCAATGTTAGCATCGGTTGGTACTCTACATATATTCACATCTCCTCTATCGATGATCTCTCGAATGAGATGGAATCACCGTAGTATATGTTTGGATCTTTGATGAGAGAGAGGTTCCTTAGCCTGTGCAATAGCCCCATTATTATCACAATAGAGGTCTATTGGGTTTGCTATACTAGGAACAACACCAAGCTTGGTAATGAATTTCCTGATCCAAACAGCCTCCTTTGCTGCAGCTGAAGCAGCAATGTACTCGGCCTCTGTTGTAGAATCAGCTACTGTGTCTTGCTTTGAACTCTTCCAGCTCACAACACCACCATTTAAGCAAAATAAATACCCTGACTGTGATCTATAATCATCCTTGTCAGTTTGGAAGCTAGCATTGGTGTAACCCTTTACAACAAGCTCTTCATCGCCTCTAAAGATCAAGCAATAATCTTGAGTCCTTCTCAAGTACTTAAGAATATTCTTGACTGCTGTCTAATGACCTTCACCTAGATCCGACTAGTATCTGTTCGTCATACTTAATGTATATGAGACATCTGGATGAGTACAAAGCATGGTGTACATGATAGACCCTATTGCAGATGCATAAGGAATCTGATACATGCGGTCCCTTTCTTCCTTAGAAGAGGGGCATTGAGTCTTCGAAAGACTCACACCATGTGACATAGGTAGGAATCCCTTCTTAGAATTCTCCATGGCAAAACATTTATGTTAGAGTGTATACTAAAAGTCTAGCTTTTGTAAATATTTATTTGTTGAAATAAAAGAATCACATTGGTCAATGTTTGCATTTATTTTTTAAATGTAATTGTTCAATTAATCTATATAGTAGATAACATGGAGTGTGGTGTCACACTCAGAAGATCATGTTGTCGGATCTCTATAAATTATAAACAAGTTGCTCATGACTAAGATGGAAAGGAACAAACCATCAGAATAGTCGTAGTGTAATTAAGTATTAGTTTATCTTGACTAATAAATTACACTGATACACTTTAAGTGTATTGAGTAGGATCATTTAGGTATGTTCTTTATGTACTGACTTAGTAAAAGAACTAGACCTTAGTTATTATGGAAGTGTGTGCTCTTAATCCTAACATAATAACAAGCACATATATTTAATATTTATTTCTTTGACTTATCAAAGGGTGAGGTTTAGCTCGATAAAACAATATGCCCGATAAGTTGGGAAATGATATTACTTATAGTGTGTGTTGTTGATTATAGAAGGAATCTGTGTCCTAGTTATCTAGGTTGAGAATGTCCCCAAGAGGAGCTCATAAGGATTACCATGTTAAACCCTGCAGGTGGACCTAGTCCGACAATACAATAAAGTTGAGTGGTACTACTCTTGGAGCTAGATATTAATTAAGTGAGTTGTCAGTAACTTACTTAATTAGTGGACATTCGTAATCTTAAACACAGGGAGACTAACACACTCATGATAAGAAGGAGCCCATAATGTAATTTGGGATTGGTGCGGTAATAACTCTCTAGTGGAATGAGTTATTATTGATGAACTTGAGTTGTGTGTTCAGGGCGAGCATGGGATACTCAAGCTCATCGGAAGGCCAAAACCAATTTCTCCTCTAGGTCCCTATCATAGCCTCATTATAGCCTCAAGTCCATCCAAATGTAAGGCTCTTCTTGGTGTCCAAGAAGGGGGCTGGACCATTGCTTGGTAACCAAGCAATGGCCGACCACATCCTCTTATAGGGGCCGGCCCTATAGCTTGGTGACCATGCTTGTAGGGGCTGGCCAAGATTATTTCAAATAGGAGGGGTGTTTTGAATTTTTAAAATCTTCTCTTTGTAGAAAACTATAAGTTTTAAAAGTGAGATTTTAATTTTTAAAGCTTTCCTTATTTTGAATTAGGCCACATGTTTTAATAGAGAGTTTTAAAAGTTTTAAAACTTTCCTTTTTTAACCATCCTCAAGGTTTAAGAAAAAATGGAGATAAGTTTTAAAATTAAAATTTTCTATCATCATGTTAAAAAAGGAAATTTTATAAGAGAGTTTTTAAATTTTAAAACATGGTTTTAATTTTTAGAAACTTTCCTTTTTTAACTCTAGGAAAGAGAGCTTGTAAAATTTTGTAAGAGTTTTTTTTTCTCTTGTAAAATTTTATAAAAAATTATTATTCCTTTCCTAAAACATGGTGGCCGGCCACCTTGTGTTGGTCCCTTTGGAGGCCGGCAAGAGGGGGGTGAATTGCCCTACAAAATAAAACCAAAAACCCTTCTCGGATATTCAACTAACTTAAAAGAACTTGTAATTAAAAAGGCAGAGACTAATTAAAACAGAAAATAGACATAGAGGAATTACTTGGTTTGCAATCAGAGGATTGCTAATCCAAGGCAAAGAAGGCGCACTAATTGATTCTCCTCTGGGCGGAGTAGCCTCTTACAGCGTTGAAAGCATAGAAAGAAATAACACAAACGAAAGTACTGGATTACAAGTAGTTTCTTTTAATGTACGGATCAGTACTTTATTTATAGTACTAGTCCGGGCGCCTGAAAGTGGTTCCGGGCGCCCCGGGGGGATAAACTTTATCCTCCAACGGTCAGATTGTGAAAATCGCGATTCTGGTCAAAATCATGCTCCGGGTGCCCGGAAGCATTCCGGGCGCCCCGGACAGCTCCGGGCGCCCGGAATGGTTTCGGGCGCCCCGGAGCAAAAAGTCAACTACTGTTGACTTTTTATCCGGGATCACTTCTCCGTTAAGTCTCAGTCTCGGTCCGGGTCTGTTCGCTCCGGCTCCGCTAGCTTGGGTAATCTCGGCCTTCCGGAATAGGGCTCACCCGAACCCATGTTCCGGCCTTCTCCTCGAGCAGCCTTCCTTCCCGGTTTCTCGTCCCTCGAGCGCCGCGCACGCTCTTCTCGTCCACCGGTGTACTCTTCCGCGGACACCTCGTCCCTCAGATGCACCGAGCCCGTCGGCTCTCTCCCGTGCAGTCCTTCTCGCTAGCCGCGTCTTCCGCTCGACTTCCTATTTTCCTATGCTCCTGCACACTTAGACACAAGGGTTAAACAAACGCAGGACCTAACTTAGCTTGTTTGATCACATCAAAACACCTTGGGGTTCCAACAATCTCCCCCTTTTTGATGTGAGCAACCCAAGTTAAGTTAGGGTAACCATATGCAATAAAGACAATTTATATTAAAATAAGTCCAAATATTTTTCAATTGAAAAATTATAGTACCTCCCCCTAGACTTAACATACTTCTCCCCCTTTGATCACATAAAAATGGGGGTTATAAACAAGTCTAAGGTAAATTCAAACAAAAATATTTTGCAGATAAGAACAGTCATAAAAAATTAAAGTTTAAAACTTATTTCAGCATTCCCAAAAAAATTTTTCAAAATTTTTTAAAAAAATTCTAAGTGAATATTCATAAGAAACAATTCTAAGTCAATTTTCATGAAAATTTCTAAGATAATAAAAAATTTCTAAGTTAAGTTAGAAAGTTTTTAAATATTTTCTAACACAAATTGAATAACTCTTTTAAAGCATTAAGTAATTTAAATTAATGTTTTTTCAGTTAGTCAATTAAACTTTTCATTTCGATAGTTGGCTTCCAGGTCATGGCGAGGCACTAGGCCTTCTTGGTTATTGGAGCAACAACCACTTCCTTAGACAAAGCCTCATAAAGAAATTAATCGTTTAATTTCCTTGCTGAAAATGCTAAGTCTAAATTTTAAATTAAACAGGTTTTTGGAACCCAGTAGAGGTTCCTACCTATAGGGTTAACCAAGTATTTCTTAGGTACATAAATTTTTGATATATTTCTAATTTGACTTTGATGAAATCTATAATACCAATTTAAACTTCTATAATTTCTAAAAGTAGAAATATTTGAACTTTTATATTTTTTCAATCATTCTATTTCTTCTTTTAGTTTTTCATTTTCAATTTTCAATTTATCAAAATCCTCTATAAGACATGATTTTGCTAAAATTCTTTTTGTTTCCAAAATTTCATTTTTTAATTTGATATTTTCATTTTCTAATTTATACATGGATTTAGTCATTGCCTTAATGCCAGAATAAAGTTGATCAGGGGGTAAGAGGCATACCTCACTTACCATGTCGGACTTGAAGCCTGAATCTCCCCCTGCTTCACTGCTTTCATCCGAGGTCGCTCCCCCTTCATCGATGCTAGGTTCTGATATACTTTGTCTATCGTAGCTTGCCATTAGTGCTATCCCGGCATATTCTTGAGCTTCTGATTCGGATGAAGAAGTGTCGTCCCAAGTTGCTTTTAGGTTGTGTTTCTTGGGAGACTTCCTTTTGGCCTTTTTGAGTTCTGGGCAGTCTTCTCTTAGGTGTCCCTCCTTCTGACACTGGTAGCACCGCACCTTTCTTCCACCTTTTTGATTCCTTTTATTCTGCATTTTAAATTTATTAGATCTAAAAAACTTTTTAAAATTTCTTACCATGTATGCTTCTTGATCATCTTCGGAGTCTGACTCGAGTTCATCCTTCTGGGTTGCGTTCAGCGCCATAGTCTGGGTTGTATCTTTTGTCGTTCCTGCATACCTGGTTTTATGCAATTCAAGAGTAGAAAACAACTATTCTAAAGTGCTTACCTCCAGGTCTTTTGAGATGAAGTAGGCGTCGACGATTGATGTCCATTCCGGAGTTCTTGGAAACGCGTTGAGCGCGTAGCGTATAGTGTCCCGGTTTGTTACCGTTTCACCGAGGTTCTCGAGACCAGTAACTAGTTCTTTTACCTTTGCGTGTAAACCAGCTACTTTCTCACCTTTCTCCAGACGGATGTTCATCAGTTTGTTGCGGAGGATGTCCCTTCTAGCGAGCTTTGCTTCGGACGTGCCTTCGTGGAGTTCCAAGAACTTCTCCCAAAGTTCTTTAGCAGATAAATAGTTTCCGATGAGGTTGACCTCTTGAGGCGGTAACACGCTCAGCAGGTGATGTTCCGCACGGCTGTTTGCTACCGACTCATTCTGCTCCTTCTTTGTCCAATCGCTCTCTTCTTTTTCTTTTCCATCTTTATATATTGGAGCTACAAAACCATATTTCATGATAAACCGAATTTCAAAATCTGTTTTTAGGAATACCTCCATACGACGCTTCCAGTCTGCGAAGTTTCCCTCGAATTTTGGTGGAACAATGCTTGGTCCGGCCATCTTTGTTGCTTCGAACGGAGGTTAGTCCTCCTGAAGCGCCTTGCTCTGATACCACTTGTTGGTCCCTTTGGAGGCCGGCAAGAGGGGAGGGGTGAATTGCCCTACAAAATAAAACCAAAAACCCTTCTCGGATATTCAACTAACTTAAAAGAACTTGTAATTAAAAAGGCAGAGACTAATTAAAATAGAAAATAGACACAGAGGAATTACTTGGTTTGCAATCAGAGGATTGTTAATCCAAGGCAAAGAAGGCACACTAATTGATTCTCCTCTGGGTGGAGTAGCCTCTTACAGCGTTGAAAGCACAGAAAGAAATAACACAAACGAAAGTACTGGATTACAAGTAGTTTCTTTTAATGTACGGATCAATACTTTATTTATAGTACTAGTGCGGGCGCCTGAAAGTGGTTCCTGGCGCCCCCGGGGGGATAAACTTTATCCCTCAACGGTTAGATTGCGAAAATCGTGATTCTGGTCAAAATCATGCTCCGGGCGCCCGGAAGCATTCCGGGCGCCCCGGACAGCTCCGAGCGCCCGGAATGGTTCCGGGCGCCCCGGAGCAAAAAGTCAATTGCGGTTGACTTTTTATCCGGGATCACTTCTCCGTTAAGTCTCAGTCTCGGTCCGGGTCAGTTCGCTCCGGCTCCGCTAGCTTGGGTGATCTCGGCCTTCCGGAATAGGGCTCACCCGAACCCATGTTCCGGCCTTCTCCTCGAGCAGCCTTCCTTCCCAGTTTCTCGTCCCTCGAGCGCCGCACACGCTCTTCTCATCCATCGGTGTACTCTTCCGCGGACACCTCGTCCCTTAGACGCACCGAGCCCGTCGGCTCTCTCCCGTGCCGTCCTTCTCGCTAGCCGCGTCTTCCGCTCGATTTCCTGTGTTCCTAAGCTCCTGCACACTTAGACACAAGGGTTAAACAAACGCAGGACCTAACTTAGCTTGTTTGATCACATCAAAACACCTTGGGGTTCCAACACCTTGCTTGGTGCCCAAGCAAGGGGCCGGCCAAGCTTAATCCTAAACCAAATAGGATTGATCTCAACCATTGATTGATGATTGATTCAATCAAGAGGAAAGAAAAGGAAAAATAAAAAGGGAAAAGGAAAAACTCTTGGATGATTTTATTTTTGTAAAAGGTTTTTCCTTATTTGCCTTGGGCAAGTAATATAAAAGAAGGGGTGAGGGGGCTTCATGGGACATACAACTCTTATTCTTTTGCTTGGGTGATCTCTTGGTGGCCGGCCCTCTCCCTTCCCCCTTTCCCTTTGCTCTCTTCTCCTTTGAGGTTGAGGTGGCCGAATCTTAGAGGAAGAGGAAGGACTCTTTTGGGTGGTGTTCATCTTGGAGGATCGCCGCCCACACGACGTCCAAGGCGAGGCGAGGAATACGGCAAAAGATCTTGAGGTCGTTAGCTTACAAAGAGAAGGTATAACTAGTATTTTTCTTCCGCATCATACTAGTTATTTTTCTTTGTATGAATTCTAAATACAAGAGGCATATGATTCTAGAGTTTTCGAAATAGTTTTTTTGAGTTTGTGTTTTCTTCTTTTTCGAATTTGTGATTCGATTGTTCTTTTTGGTTAACCTAGAGTTATTTATGGAAATAAATATTAGCTTTCCTTAAAAGGCTTTGCCTAGGCGGTGGTGGTTGCTCCCATATCCAAGAAGGCCATGTGCCTCGCCATGCAATCCTGGAAGCCAATTTTGGAAATTAATATTTATGGAATTAATAACTTAGGTAGATTTGAATCAATAGTGTTAAGTTCCGCTTGCGATTCAAATCTAAACCATTAAGAACAGATAAGTTAAATTTGAAATCAATGATGTTAAGTTCCGTTTGCGATTCCTAATTTAACTTTTAAAGAACACAATAGGTTATTTAAGGAAAGATTCGACACTTGTACAAAAAATTTTTGTACAGTGGAATCGGTATGTTTTCCTAGGACTAACAAATGAGAATCCTTTCTTGTCCAAACAAGAAACAGAGATGGTGTTCTTAGTTAAGGCAGGCACATAACAACACTCTTCAAGTTTTAATACAAGTCCAGTGGGCAAAGATAAGGAATATGTTCCTACAGCTATAACAGTAACTCTTGCGTCATTGCCTACTCGTAGGTCCACTTTACCCTTTGTTAATATTCTACTATTTCTCAAGCCATACACATTAGTACAAATGTGAGATGCACATCCGGTATCTAATACCCATGAAGAAGAAATAGATAGATTGACATCCATAACATGTATACCTGAGGTAGAAGTTTCACTTTTCTTCCTTTTCACTTCCTCTAGGTATGATTTGCAGTTCCTCTTCCAATGTCTGGTCTCACAATAGTGGAAGCAAGTTCCTTCCTTAGCCACCCCACCTTTGGGTTTCAGTGCATGAGCCTTGCCCTTGCCTTTGGTTTGGGTTTTACCCTTACCTTTGGGCTTCCATTTGCCTTTGCCCTTTGGCACCATAAAAATGGTGCTAAGCTTTGCCTTCTTAAGGTTGAGTTCAGCAGTTCTCAACATGCTCAATATCTTAGCAATGGTTTATCAATTTCATTCATGTTATAGTTCATGACAAATTAACTATAGCATTCAGGCAATGATTACAAAATTAAGTCAGTGGCCAATTCTTGGCCTAGTGGGAATCCCAACCTTTGTAGATTCTCCACATACCCGATCATCTTGAGCACATAAGGCCCTACGGGACTTCCTTCTTGCATTCTGTATTGAAATAGAGCTTTTGAGATCTCAAATCTCTCATGCTTTTCCTGTCCTTGATATAGTTGTCTAAAGTGTTCAACCATATCATAGGCATCCATGTTCTTATATTGCTTCTGAAGCTCAGAGTTCATGGTGGCGAGCATAAGGCATGACACATCTAATGCGTCATCTTGATGCTTCTTGTAAGCATCCCTATCAACTCTAGTGGCAATAGCAGGGGTGCTTCAAAAATGGGCTACTCTAGGACGTATAGTTTTCGTTCTTGCTTGAGTACTATTCTCAAGTTTCTGTACCAGTCTAGGAAGTTAGCTCCATTGAGTTTGTCCTTATCAAGGATAAATCACACAAAGAGAGAGTATTTGACGTATTTGACGACATGATGATCTACAACAATAAAATGTAGAAATAAGTATCATATTTTTGATCATTTTACTTGGCCTTTATTAAATGATTCTCTCACTAAATTGTAAAGTTTTGGTAGAAGCAAGTCATGGATGTGGTTTTACCCACACTACTAGCTCCAAATCCAATCGCGATAACATTTATATGGGACAAGATCCATATTATACTGCATCTTGAGTTAGCTTTGGCTAATCACCTAAGACTTAGTATAATTTAGGTAGGCAACATTTACCAATTACATCATATGTAACTCTTGTATCATTGTGTGAACAAGACTATTTGTTCATTTGCCCATCTTATGAAATCAGTATTATAACTCATCTTGTGTTAGCTTTGGCTAATCACCCAAGACTAGTATAATTTTGACTTTCATCGTATGGGATATGCCTCCATGTTCTTAACTTAATTAAGTCACACCCAAAGTTTTAGTAGTCGAACATCACAATTGTCCTTCACACTCTAGCAAGATAAATTGAGTCACTTTACTTTGGCAAAACCTGACTACAATTGATCGAGCTAGATGTGAGTACCAAACTTTGTTAGGTATATTTAAAAAACCTAATCATGATTAAACTGCACATGCATCACATACAATCATAGCATATCATGGCATACATCACATATATGCATAAAAGAAATCATGACATGGTTATGGCCCCATAATCTATGATCCTCTCAAGCCAATGAGAAGATCAAAAGGTCAACCTAGGCAAAAGCATCTTCTCCAAGTGTTTCAAAAGCATCTTCTCCAAGTGCTTCAAAATCATCTTCTCCAAGTGCTTCCTTGGTCGTTATGTGTTGTTGTCCTTCTCCTTTTTCACCGTCATCAAGTAGACTTAATCTTTTCTAATTTGTATATTACAAAATCTAAAGAAAACTCGAGTTACATTCAAGTGTAGTCTAAATTTACAACTACAATAAAAGAGGAGAAGCACGACACGCAAGCCGTATTATGAATTACAACACACACATCCAATCACATCGGGGTTTAAGGGCCATAACCATGCACCATGTCATATAACATTCTCAATCTATTATGACAAAATTTACTATGATTTAAACAACTAATTATGAGCCATAATGCCATGATGGTTTCGCTAAAAACCTCTAGGCCGAAATTTGCTCATAATCATGCAAATCATAATAAACATGTCATGCAATTTCTATATCACATATGAAATTCTACTATAACTTAGTATATGCCTTCGCAAGTGGCTCTGATACCACTGTAAGGAACTAGGGTGCTAAACACGCGAAAGCGCAGCGGAAAACATCTAGTTCCTTTCCAATAGATCCATGTGAAAGGAAACCATATACTAAGTATTAATTATCTACATAAGAAAGTTATACCTTTGTTGCGTGCCCTTCGCAATCCCGATTCCAACATTTTTTTAGATGCGGATCTTAGAGCGATCAAGTGGTCGCGCCTCTATGGTATCCACACGAACAAGTCTCATTTGTCTCACAAACTCACAAGGTGGAGAATAAAACAACCAAAGGTTGTGCTAGCAACCTTTCTTGGAGGTTTCGGCCAAGTGGAAGAGAGGAGAAGGAAGAAGTGCTGGAGCACCAAAAACTCATCATGAAAATGAATCCAAAAACCCCTTTTTATAGATTCATGAAGTTGCCTCATGCCTTAATGTCAATTGTCTTGATTGACATTAATATTTGCCTTCATCCAATGAATCCAATGCATGTGCAATCCAAATGGTTCACTCTTCATCCAATGAATTCAATGCATCCAATGCATGCAATGCATGAGCAATTCAAATTGTTCACTCTTTATCCAATGGATCCAATGCATGAATAACTCAAGTTGTACAATCCTCTTTCTTCAAGAATTCAAATTTCATTAAATCATATAATGAGTCCAACTCATTAATCATCAAATAATTCATGAAATCATATAATGAGTCAAACTCATTAATCATTAATCCAATTGATTCAATGAGTCTAATTTGAATTGGACTCAATCCAATAGTTGGATTTAATTGAGTCTTACTCAATGAGTCCCATTTGAATTAGACTTAATCCAATGATTCATCATATGAATCCATCTCCATTGTCTTATTCTTTGTGTGTGACCCAATAGGTTCTCATAATGTTGGCAGTGTATCTAAATCAACATTTAAATAAATAAGCAATGAGTGACATCTAGCAAGGCATCATTGCTACCCAAGTGACGAGAATGTTGAGATCCGACTTAACCTTTCTGTGACTATTATCTTGTATGACTCAATCCTTCTATCCTCGATATCTAGATTGATCAATGAGGCATAGACTGTGTCATACTCTTATCAATCTTTATGTTTCTTAATCTCTAAATAGACACACTCAATTAAATAAGCTCAATATCACATATTGACTTATTTAAGCATGGTCATGCATTCTTGTGTCCTACTAATCAAGGGGCCCATAGATATCACTTCCATCATATGGAAGGTATAGATCCCATCTACATCACTCACATCCCTCCGCATAACTTATTGCATACCCAATGATCGACTTTATGGTCCACCCTGTTACAGGTGATGTTTGACGATACCAAAGTATACAACTCCTTATATAGGGAATTGTAGTGACTTCAGGTCTAAGGACTATTCATACCAATAGTCACATGAGAATGTTTATGACACTCATATGATGGTCCATGAAACATTCTCATGGTGGGTCATTCAGTACATATTCTCTAATATATATCTATGTGTCAACCTGAAATCTCATATCCATGACTTGTGAGATCAAATCATCCGTTGACCTACATGCTAGTCTCAACGCATTAATATTATCCTTGTATATTAATGCTCGATTAGGAATAGAGTAGTGTTCTATGTATATCTACAATATCTCACTATCAATTCAACCAATTGATATGTTGTAGATTAGAATCTCCTACTCTAGGACATTATTATGCTTATTCATTCGGCACTGAATTGAAGAAATATAATAACCAACTTTGCCTTTATTAATAATAATATATGATACAAAAGGAGCCCTTTACAATCATCTCATAATTGGTACTAGGGCTAATACTAACAGGATACTTAGAAAAAGGAGAAAGAAGTATGCGTGGCGCTCGCCTAGGAAGAGGCATCTATGATAGACAGAATAGATCGAATCATATATTTAACCACCATATCTTCGAACATTCTCCTTCCGTTGAAGGACCAATTACCAATGAGACCACTTTGAAAAACCGTGTGAATCTCAAAATGTAAGCGAATAAACAAAATTTGTAAACAGTGAAGAGGCCCTGACCAATTGTAATCCCGACCGACTGTGTGTATAAAAAAGATCCTTGAAGTCTGGTCGAACTCATATTTGTTCAGGCATATACATGGAACCCCTCATTCGACTAGTCCTCGCATGACCAACTACATGCTTCTTTATATCACCCTTAGTTATCCTTCTATTCTGACTCTAACTAGCTCATCATTCTTCTTAACTACTAAGGTGTATGCATGGAAAATGCATCTATGAATGGGGAAAGATTGGTATAGTAAGGGGATGAACAGAGTGAAAATCTTAGATTTGGTTAGGGACATGTGAATTAAATATCTACGAATCAAGCTTAGATGAAGCAAGAAACACTTAGCAAGGCAAATAGCATAATCGAACATAAATACAAAACTCTACATTATCATCAGAAATACAGTCATAACTCTTAGACTTTTAAAAATCTCCCATACACGGATACAACAAATAAATAATTTTCTACTGCCTCACTCCTTAGAACTATTAGGATGTATACTAAAAGCCTATCTTTTTGTATGAACATTTATTGAATGAACATTTATTTTATAATAAGAATCACATTGGTCAAATGTCTGCATTTAGTTAAATTTAGTTGTCCATTTAATTTATATTATAGATAACATGGTGTGTGGTATCATACAGAAGATCATGTTATCAGTTCCTTATAAATTATAAATAGTAGCTTACAACCAAGATGTATTTGGACAAACCATTGGAATGGTTGTAGTGTAATTTGGTACTAGTTTATCTTGACTATAAAATTATACTAGTACACTATGTGTGTATTGAGCATGATCATTTGAGGTTGTTCTTTTTATACTGATTGCATAAAAGAACATAACCTTTGTTATTATGAATGTTCGTACTCTTAATCCTGATATAATAACAAGCACATATAATTAGTATTTATTTCTTTAATTTATCAATGGGTGAGATTTATTCGTTAAATCAATAGGCCCAATAAGTTGGGAAATAATATTATTTATATGGTGTGTTGTTGATTATAGAAGGAAACTGTGTCCTAGTTATCTAGGTTGATGATGTCCCCTTGAGGAGCTCATAAGGATTGTCATGTAAACCCTGCAGGTGGACTTAGTCTGACATGACAATGAAGTTGAGTGGTACTACTCTTGGAGCTAGATATTAATTAAGTAAGTTGTTAGTAACTCATTTAATTAATGGACATTCGATATCTTAAACATAGGGAGACTAATGCACTCATGATAAGAAGGAGCCCATAATGTAATATGGGATTGGTGCGGTAGTTCAATAATGACTCTTTAGTGGTATGAGTTATTATTGATGAACTTGAGTTGGGTGTTCGGGTCGAACACAGAAAGCTCAAGTCCATCAGGAGGCCAAAACCAATTCCTCCTCTAGGTCCCTATTGTAGCCTCTTAATTAAAAGCCTTTTTATCCACCCGAAGCCCAGCTTCTTACCCAAGCTAGGGGTCGGCCACATACTTGCTTAGAGCCCAAGCAAGGGGCCGGCCAAGCCCATCTTGGTGTCCAAGATGTGGTCGGCCAAGCCTTGCTTATGTTGGTTGCTACTCGAAAAACCTAGAGGTTCCACTGTACAAAAATTTTGTACAAAGGTCTGAACATTTTCCTAGCTACCATGTGTTCTTTTAAATTAAATTTTGGATCGCCTGCTGAACTTAACACGTTTGATTCAAAACTTAATCTATTCGTTCTTTTAGGTTTTGACTTGGGTCTCCTACGGAACTTAACACGTTCGACCCAAATCACCTTAAGTTATTAATTCCATTAAATATTAATTTCCATAATTGGTTCCCAGTACTGACGTGGCGAGGCACACAGCCTTCTTGGATATGGGAGCAACCACCACCGACTAGACAAAACCTTTTATGGAAAGCTAATATTTAATTTCCTAAAATAACTTTAGGTTAACCGAAAAGAACAATCAAATCACAAGGAAAAATAAAACAAAAGAACACAACATCGAAAAACATATTCGAAATACTAGAATCGTAAGCCTCTTGTATTTGGTAATATATCCATAAATAACTAGTATGATGCGGAAAGAAAAAATTACTAGTTATACCTTCTAGAAAGACCTCTTGATCTTCTACCGTATTCCTCTTCTAACCTCGGACGTTGTGTGGGCAACGATCTTCCGAGATGAGAAAACACCAACCTCCTTCTTCTCCTCCTAGCTATGTTCGGCCACAATAAGGATGAAGAACAAAACACCAACCAAGCTCCAAGAGATGCAAGCTTTCTCTTCTTCTTCTTCTTCTTCTCCAAGTAGTATCCGGCCACCACAAGAGCTCCAAGGGAGATGAAGGATTCGGCCACCACAAGGAAGAGAGGGAGAGGATGATGGCCAGCTACAACACCAAGGAAAAGAGGGAGAGAAATAATAGAGGTTGTCTCCAATGAAGGCACCCCCACCCCTTCTTTTATATTCCTTAGCCTTGGTAAATTAGGAAATTTAATTATAATAAAATTTCCTTAATTTCCTTGACATGATTTAATTGAGAAAAATAAAATAAAATTTCCCAATTAAACTATAATGACCGGCCACATCATGGAGGAATAAATTAGACAAGTTTTAATCAACAAATTAAAACTTTCTAATTTGTTTCTGGAAATTTTAAAAATAAAATTTCTCTTCAAAAATCTCTTCATGGTTGATAAAATGAAATTTCTATAATTTTAATTTTTCAACATGTGAATAATTTTTAAAGAGAAAATAAAATATCTCACCAATCTACAAATAAGGAAAGAGATTTAATCTCTTTCATTAATCTTTTGTAGATCCTTTACGAGAGAGATATTTTAATTTTAATTCACTTTAATAAATTATATCTTCCACATAATAAAAATTAAAATTAAAATTCTTTTAAATTTAATATGGCCGGCCCCCTCTAGCTTGGGTTCAAGCTAGGGCCGACCACCTTATACCATGCTTAGGCCGGCCTTAGCTTGATTCCAAGCTAGCTT
Source organism: Zingiber officinale (assembly GCF_018446385.1). Classification (NCBI taxonomy): domain Eukaryota; kingdom Viridiplantae; phylum Streptophyta; class Magnoliopsida; order Zingiberales; family Zingiberaceae; genus Zingiber; species Zingiber officinale. The sequence continues at coordinate 45,801,932 of NC_055997.1, read as the reverse complement.
GGACGGCCCCCTTTAGGTGGGTATAGAAGGTGGGTATAGGTGGGTATAATACTCTATAAATAAGAGACTATGATAGGGACCGAGAGGAGGAATTGGTTTAGGTCTCCCGATAAAATTAAGCATCCCGTGTTCGCCCCGAACACACAACTTAATTTTATCAATAATAATTCATTCCACTAGAGAACTATTATTGAACTACCGCACCAATCCCAAATTACATTTTTGGGCTCCTTCTTATTATGAGTGTGTTAGTCTCCCTGTGTTTAAGATATCGAATGTCCACTAATTAAGTGAGTTGTTAACAACTCATTTAATTAATATCTTAGTCCAAGAGTAGTACCACTCAACCTTATCGTCATGTCGGACTAAGTCCACCTGCAGGATTTAACATGACAATCCTTATGAGCTCCTCTTGGGGACATTATCAACCTAGTATCTCTAGGACACAGTTTCCTTCTATAGTCAACAACACACTATAAGTGATATCATTTCCCAACTTATCGGGTTTATTGATTCATCGAACTAAATCTCACCCATTGATAAATTAAAGAAATAAATATCAAATATATGTGCTTGTTATTATATTAGGATTAAGAGCACACACTTCCATAATAACCGAGGTATTTGTTCCTTTATAAAGTCAGTATAAAAGAAACAACCTCAAATGGTCCTACTCAATACACTCTAAGTGTACTAGTGTGATTATATAGTCAAGATAAACTAATTCCTAATTACACTATGACCTTCCAATGGTTTGTTCCTTTTCATTTTGGTCGTGAGCTACTGTTTATAATTTATAAGGTACTGATAACATCATCTTCTATATGCGACACCATATACTATGTTATCTACAATATAAATTAATTGAACAACTACAAACAAATATAGATAAATTGACCAAATGTGATTCTTTATTTAACATAAATGTTTACAAAAGCTTAGGCTTTCAGTATACATTCCAACAATCTCCCACTTATACTAATGACTAAGCTGCCATATCTTCTACGATACATCTGATTCTCATTCCCTCCACATGCCGATCGAAAGCTTTTGCCGGAAGGGCCTTAGTGAAAGGATCTACCAGGTTATCCGCTGATGCAATCTTGGCGATGACAACTTCTCCTCGCTTCACGATATCACGTATCAGGTAGTACTTGCGCTCTATATGTTTACTTGCCTTATGAGCTCGTGGTTCCTTCGAGTTTGCAACTGCACCGCTATTATCACAATAAATTGTGATGATTTTGGGCTTACCAGGAATCACATCTAAGTCCATTAGAAAGTTCCTGAGCCATACTGCTTCTTTAGCTGTCTCAGAGGCTGCTACATACTCAGCTTCCATGGTTGAGTCTGAAACACATTTCTGCTTAACAGTCCTCCATGAAATGGCTCCACCTCCTAAATTAAACACATAGCCTGATGTAGACTTACTGTTGTCCCTATCTGATTGGAAATCTGAATCCGTGTAACCCACAGGGAGCAAATCGTCTGCTTGGTAAACTAGCATATAATCTCTAGTCCTTCTCAGGTACTTTAATATATGCTTTACCGCAGTCCAATGTCCTTGTCCAGGGTTACTCTGATATCTGCTGACCATGCCCACGACAAAACAAATATCAGGTCACGTACATAGCATTGCATACATAAGGCTTCCTACAACCGAGGCATAAGGAACTGCTTTCATGTCTTCTATCTCCTTTGATGTCTTAGGAGACATCTCTTTAGATAGAGTTATTCCATGCCTAAAAGGTAAGAAACCTTTCTTGGAATCCTGCATGCTAAAATGAGCAAGGATTGTATCTATATATGAAGCTTGGGACAGACACAATATTCTTTTCTTGCGATCCCTTATTACTTTGATCCCAAGAATGTGTGCACACTCTCCTAAGTCCTTCATATCAAATTTTTTGGACAACCATACCCTTACATCTGATAATACCTTGACATTGTTGCCAATTAACAAAATATCATCTACGTATAGTACAAGAAATACCATAACGTTTCCGTTACACTTCTTATATACACAAGACTCATCCGGACTTTGAATAAATCCATATGACTGGATTACTTCATTAAACCGGATGTTCCAAGATCTTGAAGCTTGCTTCAGTCCATAAATGGACCGATTGAGCTTGCACACTAGATGCTCTTTGCCTTTTTCAATGAACCCTTCTGGTTGCTTCATATGGATGTTCTCTTCAAGACTTCCATTAAGGAAAGCTGTCTTGACATCCATTTGCCAAATCTCATAATCCATATGAGCAGCAATGGATAAGAGTATCCGGATAGACTTAAGCATGGCTACCGGTGAAAAGGTTTCCTCATAATTGATTCCCTCTTTCTGAGTGTACCCTTTCGCAACAAGCCTAGCTTTGAAGGTTTCTACCTTCCCGTCTGTCCCTCTTTTCCTTTTGTAGATCCACTTGCATCCAACGACTTTTACACCATCAGGTGGTTCTACAAGCTCCCAAACCTTATTAGAGTACATAGACTCTATTTCATAATTCATCGCCTTTTTCCAAGATGCTACATCTATATCTTGGAGTGCTTCGTCATATGTCCGGGGATCAGGTTCATGTTTACCCGGGATCAAGTCCGAAGTCTCTCCCAAAAACATGAATCTCTCAGGTTGCCTTACAACCCTCCCACTACGACGAGGCACTGTCTGTGGTTGTGTATCATGTGTGACACGTGTTACAGTTTCTTGTGGTACTTCATCTTGTACTGTTGGTACTAAAGTAGATGTGTACTCTCTTAGTTCTTCTAAAACAACTTTACTATTGGGCTTGTGACCCATTATATAGTCTTCTTCTAAAAACTGGGCATTGGTGCTAACAATGACCTTCTGGTCTTTAGGACTATAAAATAAACCTCCTTTCGTTCCTTTGGGATATCTCACAAACACTCGAACTTCTGTACGAGATTCTAACTTATCAGCATCTGGTTTCAGCACATGTGCTGGACTACCCCAAATCCGAATATGTCTTAGACTGGGTTTTCGCCCATTCCACAATTCTGTGGGAGTAGAAGAAACTGATTTAGAAGGTACTAAGTTTAGAACGTATACTGCTATTTCCAGAGCATATCCCCAAAACGAATTTAGTAATTCTGAATAACTCATCATCGATCTAACCATCTCCATAAGAGTCCTATTCCTTCGTTCTGCTACACCATTATGTTGAGATGTTCCAGGTGCAGAGAATTGGGATTGAATCCCGGCCTCTGATAAGTAATTCCTAAACTCTCTTAAGAGGTATTCGCCACCACGATCAGATCGTAGTGTCTTGATACTTTTACCTAGTCGTTTCTCCACATCAGCCTTGTATTCTTTGAACTTATCAAAGCACTCGGACTTGCGGCGCATTAGGTAAATGTATCTGTATCTTGAATAATCATCAATAAAAGAGACAAAATATTCAAAATCACCTTTTGCCTGGACAGACATAGGACCACACAAATCAGAATGAACCAATTCTAACACTTCTTTGGCTCTATACCCCTTGGCCTTGAATGACCTCTTGGTCATTTTATCTTCCAAGCAAGATTCACAAGTTGGAAAATTTTCCAACTCTAATGAACCCAAAAGTCCATTGGCTATTAGCCTCTGAATCCTACTTAAGTTAATATGACCAAGCCTTAGATGCCAAAGATATGCTTGGTTCATTTCCGAAGGTTCTTTTCTTTTATTTGAGTTAGAAGATGAGTTATAAATTTCCATGTTTTGCTTTGTGGAAGAAATTAGATTTAAAGTATACAAATTGTCAACTAATGTACCAGAATAGATAATCACTTTATTTCTCTAAATAACTACATCGTTACTGAAAGAAACTGAATATCCATCTAAAAACAGTTTAGAAACTGAAATTAAATTCTTTCTAAAACTGGGTACATAAAGATAATTTCTTAAAACTAAATTTCTATTACTACTAAAAGATAAGTAGACGTCTCCCACTGCAATAGCCGCCACCTTAGTAGCATTGCCCATGTAGACGGTAATCTCTACTTCAGTTAGTCGTCGGGTTTCCTGGAACCCCTATAGGGAATTGCAGACATGATCAATGGCTCCCGTATCTACACACCAGGTGTTGGTAGATAACACCGCTAAACATGTTTCAACAACTAGAGCATGAGATATACCTTTGTTGTTCTGATTCCTACGAGGACAGTCTGCCTTCCAATGCCCTGACTGCTTGCAGATGAAGCACTTGCCCTTCGGCTTCTTCATTCCAGCTTTAGGTCCTGTACTCTGAGATTTATTCACTTTCTTTGCTGAACCAACTGGTTTCTTCTTCTTCTTTCCTTTCGGCTTAGAAGTAGAACCATTTTCAACATAGTGAATATGAGAGTTGTGATGAAATAATCCTTCTACTGCCTGAAGTTCTGTCAGTAGTTCCGCCAATGAATATACCCTTTTGTTCATATTGTAATTCAGGCGGTATTGCTCAAAACTTCTAGGTAGTGTTTGGAGGATCATATCGATCTGGGTTTCCCCATCAATTTCTCCTCCAAGGATCTGTATCTCATTCAGATAAGCCATCATCTTTAGGATATGATCCCTCACAGGAGTACCCTCTTGCATGATGGCTGTCATTATCTTTCTCATGGCTTCTTGTCTAGAAGCCCTATCCTGATGACCAAAGAGTTCCTTGAGATTGTTCATAATATCATAGGCTGTTGGTAAATCTTGATGCTGATGTTGCAATACATTTGACATTGAAGCCAAAATGTAACACCGTGCCATCTCATCTGCTTTTACCCATTTCCTATGATATTCAATCTCCTCTTGGGTAGATTCACCAGTAGGTGCTTCAGGACAAGGCTCAGTCAGTACAAATTTATAGCTTTCAGCAGTAATGACAATGTCCAGGTTCCTTTTCCAATCTATGTAATTAGGTCCAGTAAGTCTATTCTGTTGAAGTATGATGGACAGTGGGTTGAAAGTCATCCTAAGAATCACAAATAACTTTTGGTCAGAACTCTAAATTTAGAATAATATTGATTCCTCAAATAATACTATTTTAAATTAACCAACACCTCAAAACACCGTGAATATTGTATGCCACGATAGTGTGGACGTATACAAATTCAGCATTTGTAAAAGGAGGGTTTAACCCATTAATTTTATCATCTTGTCAACCTAACTTTTTGACAAATAAAATTAATAGTTGGTATCTTTTGGTCACACAAATAATAGCAGTGACTCCGATAGAGAGGATACTATTAGATGTGCCTAAGTGTATACCATTACTTGACACTAAGTCCATTAATAAGATTATGCCCCTTCCGATGGGGAAGATCACACGCTCTTAATTAACTTCCTATAATCATCCGAAATGGAAGTCTGTTCTAGTGATCCACAAACAAGCTCATCCGATATGGAGGAAGGCACTCAGAGCCAACGCGCAAGCTTGTTTGCATCACTTACAAACCAGTAATGGAGACCATGGGATTTACTTAAAAATCCCTCTCCCACTTAGTTATTTATAAATGAGGAATTTTAACTATGCTAGCCTACTAAACATGTATACTAATATACACACACAGCATAATATAAAAGCAATAAATAGAAAATCTAATTTTCAACTATTATGGCTTTTATTGGTTGTCCTCCGTGTGTTGTCATCCCAAGCTACTGCCATATTTGGCCACCGCCATCGGGTCTAGATGTCACATCCATCTTGCTCCTTGTTTCGCTGCGCCTCTGGTCCTCAGAAGATTCCACGCTTTGCAAGATTCGATCCGCGACATAAATAGAATTTTATAATTTTGATCCTATATTCCATAAAAGGAATGTACATGTATCTAGATCAAAAATAAAATCCTAATAAAACTAAATACAGCTCCTGCTGTATTTTATAATACAATCATGCACACACATATAAATACCCTTGACATGTCCAAGGGTCCAATCACACACATAAAACTATAAGTCATAATAGTTGGATCCTGCATCCACAAAGTTAGCACATCCTACTATTATCCTGCCTAAATTATGTATGACATGTGCATAATTAAACTAATACCAAATACACAGAGGCAAAACCCTTGCTCTGATACCAATTGTTGGTTGCTACTCGGAAAACCTAGAGGTTCCACTGTACAAAAATTTTGTACAAAGGTCTGAACCTTTTCCTAGCTACCATGTGTTCTTTTAAATTAAATTTTGGATCACCTGCGGAACTTACACGTTTGATCCAAAACTTAATCTATTTGTTCTTTTAGGTTTTGACTTGGGTCTCCTGCGGAACTTAATAGCTTAGTGCCCAAGCAAGGGGCTCGCCATAGCATGATAGAAAAGGATATTTTATTTAAAATTAAATTTTGGTAAAATCTTTCCTTTTTTGAAGCCATCCACATGGTTTTAAAAGAGAGTTTTAAATTTTAAAATCTTTCCTTTTATAGCTATCTACAAAGGATTAAAAAGAGAGATTTTAATTTTGTTAAGATCTTTCCTTATTTGTAGTGTTTAAAAGAGATATTTTAATAAAACTTTCCTTTTTTGTAGCCATGTTTTAAATGAAAAGTTTTAATTTTAATCTTTCCTTTTTTGTAGTCATCTACAATGTTTAAAAGAGAGAGATTAATTTTAAAACTTTCCTTTTGCAACCATCACAATAGGAAGTTTAAAAGAGAGAGATTTTAATTATTATTAAAATTTCCTTTTTTTCCCATGACCAAGGATTATAAAAGAGAGGTAGATGGTGCCTTATGGGTAACACACAACCGAAGTCTCCTCTTCTATTCCTTGGTGGCCGACCCTTCTTCTCTCTTTCTCCCTTGAGGCCGGCGACCCTCTCTTCTTCCTTGGTGGCCGATTTTTTGGTGGAGAAGAAGAAGAAGAAGGAGGCCTCTTCACCTTGTTTTCTTCCTTAGGGTCGGCGGCACATCAAGAGGCATCTTCTTATGGCCGGTTGCTTGGAGAGGAAGAAGAAGAGTAGAAAGTTTCCTATTTTGGTTTCGCTTCATGACCGAATTTTTTGGAGGAGAAGAAGTTGTTTGGGTGGATTTCATTTTGGTAGATAATCACCCACACGACGTCCAAGAAAGGAGAGGAATACAACAGAAGATCAAGAAGTCTTTAACTATAAAGAAAGGTATAACTAATTAATTGTTTCCACTTCAAATTAATTAGTTTATGTTCTTTGTATGGATCCTGAAATACCAACACAAGAGGCTAGCGATTTCATTTTTGTATTTCGATTTAGTGTTTTGATCTTGTGTTTCTATTGAGGTCTCTATAGTTAAACCTAGGGTTACTGTAAGAAGTTTAAATATCTAATTTCTTTGAAAGGTTTTATCTAGGAAGTGGTGGATGATCCCATATCTAAGAAGGCCAAGTGCCTCTCCATGTTTAACCTGGAAGTCAATCCTTGAAATAGATGTTTAATCAACTTCTGTAACATGGATGAACTTGGATTAATAATGTTAAGTATCGTTTGCAATCCAAGTTTTAAGTACTGAAGAACACATGAGTTGAACTTGAAGTAAAAATGTTAAGTTTCATTTCTAATTCAAGTTTAACTCATGAGAAACACATAGGTTGTTAGGAAAGTTCTGTGCTTGTACAAATTTTTGTACAGGGGAAGCAGAACGGAATTCTGAGTAGCGACCAACAATTGGTGTCAGAGCTAGTTTTCTACCTCTGTGTGTTTGGTTTTCAGTTAAGTTATGCACTTTTCATACATAAATTTAGACAGGATAATAGTAGGATGTGCAAATAGATTAACTCTATGGTTGCAGGCATCCTAGTTCCAACTATTATGTCCCTATTGTGTTTGTGTGTGATTAGACCCTTGGGCATGTCGAGGGTATTTTATGTGTGTGCATGACTGTAATTATTAAATACAGCAGGAGCTGTACTAGTTTTAGGATTTTACATTTTGTTCGATCTAGATTACATGTACATTTTCTTGTGGAATATAGGATCAATAAATGTAAAATTTTATTTTTGTCGCAGATCATATCCTTCTGAGGCGTGGTGCTATTGGAAGACCAGAGGCACAGCAGAAAAGGAAGTAAGATAGACGCGACAACATGACTCGTTGGCGGTGGCTAGGATTGGTGGCACACGGAGGATAGCTATGGATGAGCCCAAAATAGTTGAAAAAATATTTTTCATATTAATTTCCTTTTATGCTGTCTATATGTGTTGTGTGTGTGTGCATGTTAAAATTCCTCATTTTAAATAATTAAGAGGGAGATGAATTATTTAAATTCCACGGTCTCCATTACTGGTTTGTAAGTGATGCATTCAAACTTGCGCATTGGCTCTGAGTGCCTTCCTCCACATCAGATGGGTTTTTTTGTGGATCACTAGATCAAACTTCCTTTATGGATGATTATAGAAAATTATTTAGGTTTGTGTGATCTTCTCCATCTGAAGGGGCACAATCCTATTTAATGGACTAAGTATCAAGTAATGGTATACACTTAGGCGCATTTAATAGTATCCTCCCCATCAGAGTCACTGCTATTATTTGTGTGACCAAAGAAAAATCAACTATTAATTTTATTTGTCATAAAGTTAGGTTGACAAGATAATAAAATTAATGGGCAACCCCCCCCCCCCTCTTACAAATGTTTGAATTTGTATACGCCCACACTATCGTGTCATACAAAATTCACGGTATTTTGAGGTGTTAGTGAATTTAAATGGTATTGTTTGAGGAATCAATATCATTTTAATTTCTTAAGTTTTGACCAAATATTTTGTGATTCTTAAGATTTCAAATAACCTTCAATCCTCTTGCTGTTATATTGAAAGAGAACAAACTTACTGGACCCAATTATATAAATTGGAAGAGAAACTTGGATATTGTCTTAACTGCTAAAGGCTACAAGTTCATACTTTTTGAGGTCTGTCCAAGCTTGCCTAATAGCGATTCTAGTGAAAAGGAAATTGAGTGTCATAAGAAATGGGTCAGGGTAAATGAGATGACGCAGTGTTACTGTAAGATACCGTAAAAAAAAAATTAAATAATAAATTTGGACGAAAATTCTTATTGGATTTTTCAGGAATTTATAGAGATTTTTTGGGATTTAAACGGGCTCCGTACGACCCGTTTTGAGAGGATGGATTTCGGGTACAGAGGAGGTCTGTTTGGAATACGCGAATTAAGTTGGAGTTGATTGGTTTAATTAACCCAAGGTTGGATTAATTAACTAAGTTTATAATCGTGCCTTAACTTTTTTTCTTCTCCTCATCATCGCCGAACTCCCCCCTTCCCCGATCTCGATCCCAATCCCAAACCCTTCCTCATGCGCTCGATCGCTGGCCACCGCGAGTTCATCGTCGGCAGCGACCTTTCCTTTGCGTGGCCCACCAACGCCGAGCTCTCTTGGCTATTAGGAGGCTTGATCCTCTCTTCCCTCTCCGGCGATTCTTCTGCCATGCCCTTCTTCTTCCTCCTCTCCCTCGATTTCTATCGCGCCGACGGCCGGCTGCCAAGCATCACCGTCGACGACCACAAAGGGGCAGATATCATGGCTTCGTCACCTTCACTGCTCGTATCGCCTTGCCCTGCAGCCTCATCGAGTACCGGAGTCAGGATTTCCCACAACCGGTCGACCTATAGATGATCGATCCATTGCCGCCTCTCTTCTCGATCCGATTTCCCTGAGGGTACAACTCAATCGCCGCCGATCACGTTGGATCTCTTAGTGGCATCGCGTCTCCAACACTGTTGTGTCGCTCTGTTGCCAATGCCTGATTGCAGCGGTCGTCTGCTCCTGGTGGATGCCGATTGCTCCTCACCACCGAATCTTGGATCAAGGAGATCCATTGCGCTTCCTCCTCACCATATCTTGGACAGAGAGGTCCTCTACCCTTCTTGAAGCTATGCCCTAGCTTCCGGGTGCTGGTTCTTCTTCCTCTTCATTGATCTGGATTGAGGTAAGGTTCTGTTGAGGTAAGTTTTGGACTGTTGATTAGGGTTTCAACAAACCCTTTTGCTGTATGATTGGTATTCTAGACTGATCTTGGAGAATTGGTGTAGGAGCTATTGGTGGAAGTGGGCAGTGTTTGAAGAGGCTGTGAGTTTTTGGATTTGCTGCTACCTTCCAAGGTATGGGATGCTCCAATGAAGTATTTCTGTTGGTTTTATTAGAATGCTACTCTATTAGGTTTTCTAAGGGATTTGGTTGTGATAAGTTGATTTGTTATGGTTATTTGGTGAATGAATTATGTAAATGGATACATGATCATTATTGGTGTGTGTTGGATTGATTGAGGTTTATATTGAGTTGAAATTTGTGGATATGATGATAGGTTGATGTAGATTATTATGTGATCATTCTTAGGATCATTTGATTGATTATGTGGACGAATTATACATGTTGGATTCATGATGTTTAGTGGTTGATTTAATGGTTTAAATGATTGGATGATTCTCGTATTTGGAAGTATTGTGATATGTTGATTTAGGTGAGTTTTGAAGATTAATTTCATGTCTACATTGGTTTGGATTAGTAGTGATGGATTGTAGAAATTTAAATCAAGTTGTATTGGATTGATTAGCGGATTTAGAAGGATTAATGGATGGATTTGATTAGTTGTTGATGATGATGTTAGGTTGTTGTGGACTTATGATGGAGATTTGATTTTTATGATAGGTTATTGTGGTTTGATATCATTATGTGGAGATTTGTTATTGGATTAAATGATGTGTTGATTTGGAGGATTAGTCGGAGATCAGATTTGATTGGAGTGCTCCTATTGGGTTAGAGATTTTATTTAGCTATTTAATTCATATGAATTTAGCTAAATAAGATATAAATATAGTGATTTCTGCAGGACTTGGATTCGGGACAAGCGTCTCGACGTGGGATTTCCGGATCACGATCGACAGATTTAAGGCGGGTATTTCTTCCTTGACTCTATGTAGATTTTATTGAGCTTAGTGCATGGTTTTATGTGATGGATTAGGCTACTTTTCCTTATATCGTATTTGTTGGTTGCCTTCCTGCTTGATCCTTATGCTTGATCTTTGAGATGTCCTAGTTATATCATATGCAGTCTCTACTCTTGATTTCTACTCTGCTGGGATTACGCGTGTAGAGTATGTATAGTGGGGATTGTCGAGTTGTTGGGTTTATCATGCTGATTTATGCATATAATGTTGATTGTATGTAGCTTGGTATGTATTTTAGGAGTCATCATGTTGACCCTACATTTGCATGTTGTATGTACACACGTGTTTGGTTATGTATTTTTGGAGGAGTTGTGTTGATTGTATGTTTATGGTTTATACACGTGTCTGATGTGGTTATTATTGGAGGATACATGTTGGTATTACTTACGTTCGGTGCATATGTGTCTAGTGGATTATTGGAGATTTTTGGTTGATTATACGCGTATAGTTGTGTATATGTGTTTGGTGGGATACGTGGTGGTATCATGACGATTATAGTCTTGTTGGAGGTATTTTTTTAGGTTTGGAGTTATTGCATGGATGATGATTTTATATATATATATCATGTTCATCATTCATTGCATCTGATGACCATTGTCTCCCTTGTGGTGAGAGAGTCATCAGTTGGTTTGGTTTAGCACCGCACACTCGGCCACTCATGGGTAGTGGTAGTTGGAGCAGTTGCTGCTAGTCCTGTCGTGCCACCCGGTCACGAGGTTTAGTGAGATCCGGCGTTGTGAGCAGTCAGGGACCCTGATGCTATTTAGCTAGATAGCTATTAGCGGACTGTCCGCCTCGACCACTATATAGTGGGCTGGAGGGTAGTACAGTCATCACAGACCCAAGCCTCTCGGCCATACAGGGGTCGTGGTGTTCGGAGAGGTGGCGGGGGTGACCATGGAGCATGCATGCACTTTTGCATATGATGCACGGTGCATATGGGGGTTATATTTACATACATGCCTACTAGATACTAGTTGCATGTGTTTGTGGTATATTGCATTTGTTTGCGATATGATTGTTGCATTTGGTTGCCATGCTGCATACATGTCATTTATTTTACATGTATATGCAGTCGTACTTATATTGCACAGGTGTCACGGGTATATCTGTTGCAGATCCGGTGAGTTTACTGATCATTGTACCATGTGTCGATTCTAGATTGGGTATGTATCTGTCATTATGTTAGTTGTGGTTTGTACAGTTTATGTCAGGTTATTATGTCAGGTATGTTCAGATGCATTGATTATGATAGTATGATCATGTTCTTATTCCCTACTGTATACTTGTGATCTCCATGTTTGTTTATTGACCATGCACTATCTTGTCTATTACCCGCTGAGTTACCTATACTCACCACCGCATGTATACATTTATGTTTTCAGGTAGATGGTTGGAGTGTCGCTCGGAGTATCCTGTCTGCCGGGTCCTACGTCACATCCGAAGACTGTGTTCGTTTTCTATTGTATATTCTTTTCTTATTCGTGGCATTGTATTTGTGTTTAGCCATGTGGCTATCTTATTCTTTCGGTGTTGTATTTAAGCCGTGCCGGCATGCATTGTATCTATTTGTCTTGTGTGGGCTTTCCGTTTTCGTTTTTCCGCTGTGTTGGTTTGTTTTGTACAGTCGTGTGGGCTGTTTTATATATAACTGCGTGGTTGTGATTGTTTCATTCCAGCCGTGTGGGCTGTTATTATAACTGCGTGGTTGTGTATATAAATATTCCAGCCGCATGTGGCTGATGTATATTTTGTTTGTAGTGATGCTTTATATTGTCACCGGTACAGGGGAGATGCTGTCGGATTTTTGTCTGGCAGTGACTCCTTTGGGGGCGTGACAAATTAGTGGTATCAGAGCGGGTACGATACCTGTCTTGCTATGTATTCTGGTTTTTCGAGATTTATCTGATACCAATTTTTGGTATCAGAGCGGGTTTGATGCTTGTTTTGTTTTGTTTTGGATTTTCGAGATTTATCTGATACCAATTTTTGGTATCAGAGCAGGTACGATGCCTGTTATTCGTGTTTTGGATTTCGTGATTCGATTTTCTTGATGTGACTTTTCGGGTTTTGGGACCGGGCAGCAGCAGGACATCTCCAGGCTTTAGGAGGTATGTTTGCATATTATTACCTTGCATTTTGTTAGTACATATGCATGGTTGTTCTGATCGTTATGATATGTGTTAGTGTCCTCTTGTTAGTACTTGTCTAGTTGATTGTATCATACATTTCATGTGTTGGGTCAATCACTGATCACGGTTGACCCTAATGGAGATCAAGGATTTACAGTCTCAGGGGATTTCCTCATATCATACTATTAGTAGTTTTAGTGTCTGTTACTACTAGTTGGTTGAGAGTCAGAGTCACATACCTATCTCTATTATTATTAGCTGGATAGTGGATGGTATCTGTATGCATATGTTGACTCAGTTTGTATTACTCTGGTTGGTTAGATCAGTTTAGGATTGATTTACCTGATCGACTTGTGCAGTTGTGGATTGATTTATCTTAGTTGGTTTCGTACTCCTGTTATTTTGACTAGTAGAGTATTGATTTACTCCTGTTGGTTAGGTTTGTAGATTACCCTCGTTGACTTGGGTAGTTGGGTATTGAATTACCTTAGTTAGTTTTATTAGTGGATGATTGATTTACTCTTGTTAGATCAGATAGTGTTGATCGATTTATTTTGTTGGTCCGACCAGTAGGGGACTGACTTACTCTATTTTTAGAGATTCCTATCTTTGGGATGTTTCATACTTGGTTAGATATTTTGACTCGTACCGGTGTAGAAAGGACTGAATTAGCCGTATACCATTATCGGCTTAGTTAGTCTATAGAGGATCGATGCATCCTATTCCATGAGGACTTTGACTATGGACTGTCTGTACCTGGTTGGGGGGCTTAGAAGGTACATTCAGATAGGATACCACACGGTGTGGAAAAGTGTAAAGCTACGTGCTTAACACTTTGAGATACAACCGTTACAAGGGTATAACTTGGAGAGTACATTCGGATATGATGATCTTCGAGGGGTAGAGCGTCGATTGACGGATATTTTGATCAGTTATTTGGTTGTAGTGTTCCTTTATCTTTGTGTTCATTGCTTGATACTGGAGGTTGCTGAACCTCAGGGTGGAGCAATCACAGTATGATGGGGTACAAGACAATGGTTAGACGACTCAGCTAACATTGTCTATATCAGGTGACTTAATGACCCTGACCACATAATCATTTTACCAGATATTGTAGTTTATATCGCAGATTAGAGGGTTTGACCTTTTATCGGTAGTTGTCGAGGGACATTTATAGATGAGTGTTGCGGAGATACTTGCTTGATGGGTAGATTCTTAGTCAGGAGATTGTGTGACCCTTTGACTTTGGATTGATCTTCTTTTACTATGGATATATGAGTATCTAAGAGGATGAGATGATGAGATTTGGCAGACCTGTTGGATACATTTAGTTTGTTGGCAGTAGGTATTGAGGGTTGGATGCTTTCCTTTGACTCTATCATTTTTATGAGACTATCTGGTATGATTGATTGATGTTGAGGATGATTTTTGATTGGTGGGTGTTGAGAGATCAGGTGTGGTGATAGGGTGCCTTTTGATGATTTGTTAGTAGATATTTGACTTGATAATCTATTAGTTATGTTGGATGCTGATAGAGACATGAGGAGTAGCACTTGTGTGATATTTATGGATTTATAGTTGGTGATCAGATCACAGATTTGTTGGGGATCTTACGGTTGAGTGTGCTTATTGTATGGATAATATGAGTCATTGGTGTTACCATTTTAGGCATACCGTGCCCTAGACGTGTTATGGACTCGATATACTTGGTATCATTAGGGTGTTTGGATTAGATTTCATTATCTTTATTGATGATGTTGTGATCTATTCTCGATCCGATGTGGATTTCGTACACTATCTTCACATAGTTTTAGAGATGTTTCGACGGGAACATCTATATATGAAGTTCAGTGGTGCGTATTTTGATTATCTTGTGTGGGATTTTTGGGACATATTGTCTCTGATAGAAGATATCGGTGGATCCACAGGAGATAGAGATTGTTATCAGTTGGGAGTAGGCATAGTCTATACTGGAGATTCGCTGTTCCTTTTGTGGTCTGGCTGGATGTTATCGGAGATTAGTTGAGGGGTTTCTCCAGCGTTTATGTCGTTGACTGGACTGTTCAGGATGAGTATGGAATTTTCCTGGATAAACGCTCACGAGATCAGTTTCAGGAGTTGAAACGAGAAGTTGTTAACTGCACTATTTTAGTTGTACTTCCTAGTGTAGACGGATTTGTACTCTACACAGATGTATTGTACCTCGGATTTAGTGCAGTTTCGATGTAGCATGAGCAGAGTAGTCTTGTGCTAGTAGTTAGAATTCTCAGGTAATGAGAATTAGATTCTCTTTCTTTGTGGGAGATTATGTGTGTTTCTGAGTCACTTCTTGTCCGAGAGGAGTTACTGCAGGAAACACATTGATCTGGATTTGCGATACATTCGGGTGACACATGATGTATGGAGATTTGGAGCATTCTTATTGGTGAAACGGTATGAAGAATGATATCACGGATTTTGTAGTTTGATATCTATTATGTCAGCAAGTGAAGGCTGAACATCAGATGTTAGTAGGATTGCCTTCGTTGATTTGGATATTAGAACGGAGTTGGGAGTATGTTTTGATGGACTTTGTTGTGGGATTACCCAGGACATGGAGAGGATATAATGGTTTGGGTAATCATTGTTGGGCTACGACTTACCCCCTAGCTATTGATTTGTAGGATAGATTCTTTTGGACTGAGTAGTAGGATTATACTCTAGAGGGATTACTGGACTGGATGATGTATCTCTGAGTATTGTTCTGAATGGAGATCAATGATTTCATGTCATGGTTTTGATTATGGTTACAACAGACTTTGGATTAGGAGTTTCACTTTAGTATAGATTTTCATCTCAGACTGATGGATAGTTTGAGCGCTCTATACATGTGTTGGAGGATTTATTGATAGTGGATTTTGGGATTTTTGAAGTGTTTGATTTATCCACAGTTGACTAGATTGCAGAGTGGGAGTAGCGGTAGTAGGGTGAGTTTATAGCTCACAGAGTTGTCGCTAGTCACTTGGAGGAGGATTATCATGTTTGGAGATTTGTTTATGATACTTGGATGAGTGGTATATGAGTATGTTGTTTAGTTGTCACCCTTGGATGAGGATCCCTGAGTTGACTAGTAAATTTGGGGACCAAATTTTTATTAGTGGGGGAGAATGTAAGATACCGTAAAAAAAAAAAATTAAATAATAAATTTGGACGAAAATTCTTATTGGATTTTTCAGGAATTTATAGAGATATTTTGGGATTTAAACGGGCTCCGTATGACCCGTTTTGAGAGGATGGATTTCGGGTACAGAGGAGGTCTGTTTGGAATACGCGAATTAAGTGGGAGTTGATTGGTTTAATTAACCCAAGGTTGGATTAATTAACTAAGTTTATAATCGTGCCTTAACTTTTTTTCTTCTCCTCATCATCGCCGAACTCCCCCCTTCCCCGATCTCGATCCCAATCCCAAACCCTTCCTCATGCGCTCGATCACCGGCCACCGCGAGTTCATCGTCGGCAGCGACCTTTCCTTTGCGTGGCCCACCAACACCGAGCTCTCTTGGCTATTAGGCGGCTTGATCCTCTCTTCCCTCTCCGGCGATTCTTCTGCCATGCCCTTCTTCTTCCTCCTCTCCCTCGATTTCTATCGCGCCGACGGCCGGCTGCCAAGCATCACCGTCGACGACCACAAAGGGGCAGATATCATGGCTTCGTCACCTTCACTGCTCGTATCGCCTTGCCCTGCAGCCTCATCGAGTACCGGAGTCAGGATTTCCCACAACCGGTCGACCTATAGATGATCGATCCATTGCCGCCTCTCTTCTCGATCCGATTTCGCTGAGGGTACAACTCGATCGCCGCCGATCACGTTGGATCTCTTAGTGGCATCGCGTCTCCAACACTGTTGTGTCGCTCTGTTGCCAATGCCTGATTGCAGCGGTCGTCTGCTCCTGGTGGATGCCGATTGCTCCTCACCACCGAATCTTGGATCAAGGAGATCCATTGCGCTTCCTCCTCACCATATCTTGGACAGAGAG
Source organism: Zingiber officinale (assembly GCF_018446385.1). Taxonomy (NCBI): domain Eukaryota; kingdom Viridiplantae; phylum Streptophyta; class Magnoliopsida; order Zingiberales; family Zingiberaceae; genus Zingiber; species Zingiber officinale. Next base: position 45,784,874 of record NC_055997.1, on the reverse strand, counting down.
GTCCTCTACCCTTCTTGAAGCTATGCCCTAGCTTCCGGGTGCTGGTTCTTCTTCCTCTTCATTGATCTGGATTGAGGTAAGGTTCTGTTGAGGTAAGTTTTGGACTGTTGATTAGGGTTTCAACAAACCCTTTTGCTGTATGATTGGTATTCTAGACTGATCTTGGAGAATTGGTGTAGGAGCTATTGGTGGAAGTGGGCAGTGTTTGAAGAGGCTGTGAGTTTTTGGATTTGCTGCTACCTTCCAAGGTATGGGATGCTCCAATGAAGTATTTCTGTTGGTTTTATTAGAATGCTACTCTATTAGGTTTTCTAAGGGATTTGGTTGTGATAAGTTGATTTGTTATGGTTATTTGGTGAATGAATTATGTAAATGGATACATGATCATTATTGGTGTGTGTTGGATTGATTGAGGTTTATATTGAGTTGAAATTTGTGGATATGATGATAGGTTGATGTAGATTATTATGTGATCATTCTTAGGATCATTTGATTGATTATGTGGACGAATTATACATGTTGGATTCATGATGTTTAGTGGTTGATTTAATGGTTTAAATGATTGGATGATTCTCGTATTTGGAAGTATTGTGATATGTTGATTTAGGTGAGTTTTGAAGATTAATTTCATGTCTACATTGGTTTGGATTAGTAGTGATGGATTGTAGAAATTTAAATCAAGTTGTATTGGATTGATTAGCGGATTTAGAAGGATTAATGGATGGATTTGATTAGTTGTTGATGATGATGTTAGGTTGTTGTGGACTTATGATGGAGATTTGATTTTTATGATAGGTTATTGTGGTTTGATATCATTATGTGGAGATTTGTTATTGGATTAAATGATGTGTTGATTTGGAGGATTAGTCGGAGATCAGATTTGATTGGAGTGCTCCTATTGGGTTAGAGATTTTATTTAGCTATTTAATTCATATGAATTTAGCTAAATAAAATATAAATATAGTGATTTCTGCAGGACTTGGATTCGGGACAAGCGTCTCGACGTGGGATTTACGGATCACGATCGACAGATTTAAGGCGGGTATTTCTTCCTTGACTCTATGTAGATTTTATTGAGCTTAGTGCATGGTTTTATGTGATGGATTAGGCTACTTTTCCTTATATCGTATTTGTTGGTTGCCTTCCTGCTTGATCCTTATGCTTGATCTTTGAGATGTCCTAGTTATATCATATGCAGTCTCTACTCTTGATTTCTACTCTGCTGGGATTACGCGTGTAGAGTATGTATAGTGGGGATTGTCGAGTTGTTGGGTTTATCATGCTGATTTATGCATATAATGTTGATTGTATGTAGCTTGGTATGTATTTTAGGAGTCATCATGTTGACCCTACATTTGCATGTTGTATGTACACATGTGTTTGGTTATGTATTTTTGGAGGAGTTGTGTTGATTGTATGTTTATGGTTTATACACGTGTCTAATGTGATTATTATTGGAGGATACATGTTGATTGTACTTACGTTCGGTGCATATGTGTCTATTGGATTATTGGAGATTTTTGGTTGATTATACGCGTATAGTTGTGTATATGTGTTTGGTGGGATACGTGGTGGTATCATGACGATTATACTCTTGTTGGAGGTATTTTTTGAGGTTTGGAGTTATTGCATGGATGATGATTTTATATATATATATCATGTTCATCATTCATTGCATCTGATGACCATTGTCTCCCTTGTGGTGAGAGAGTCATCAGTTGGTTTGGTTTAGCACCGCACACTCGGCCACTCATGGGTAGTGGTAGTTGGAGCAGTTGCTGCTAGTCCTGTCGTGCCACCCGGTCACAAGGTTTAGTGAGATCCGGCGTTGTGAGCAGTCAGGGACCCTGATGCTATTTAGCTAGATAGCTATTAGCGGACTGTCCGCCTCGACCACTATATAGTGGGCTGGAGGGTAGTACAGTCGTCACAGACCCAAGCCTCTCGGCCATACAGGGGTCGTGGTGTTCGGAGAGGTGGCGGGGGTGACCATGGAGCATGCATGCACTTTTGCATATGATGCACGGTGCATCTGGGGGTTATATTTGCATACATGCCTACTAGATACTAGTTGCATGTGTTTGTGGTATGTTGCATTTGTTTGCGATATGATTGTTGCATTTGGTTGCCATGCTGCATACATGTCATTTATTTTACATGTATATGCAGTCGTACTTATATTGCACAGGTGTCACGGGTATATCTGTTGCAGATCCGGTGAGTTTATTGATCATTGTACCATGTGTCGATTCCAGATTGGGTATGTATCTGTCATTATGTTAGTTTTGGTTTGTACAGTTTATGTCAGGTTATTATGTCAGGTATGTTCAGATGCATTGATTATGATAGTATGATCATGTTCTTATTCCCTACTGAGACTGTATACTTGTGATCTCCATGTTTGTTTATTGACCATGCACTATCTTGTCTATTACCCGCTGAGTTACCTATACTCACCACCGCATGTATACATTTATGTTTTCAGGTAGATGGTTGGAGTGTCGCTCGGAGTATCCTGTCTGCCGGGTCCTACGTCACATCCGAAGACTATGTTCGTTTTCTATTGTATATTCTTTTCTTATTCGTGGCATTGTATTTGTGTTTAGCCATGTGGCTATCTTATTCTTTCGGTGTTGTATTTAAGCCGTGCCGGCATGCATTGTATCTATTTGTCTTGTGTGGGCTTTCCGTTTTCGTTTTTCCGCTGTGTTGGTTTGTTTTGTACAGCCGTGTGGGCTGTTTTATATATAACTGCGTGGTTGTGATTGTTTCATTCCAGCCGTGTGGGCTGTTATTATAACTGCGTGGTTGTGTATATAAATATTCCAGCCGCATGTGGCTGATGTATATTTTGTTTATAGTGATGCTTCATATTGTCACCGGTACAGGGGAGATGCTGTCGGATTTTTGTCTGGCAGTGACTCCTTTGGGGGCGTGACAGTTACAATTTGGCTTCTATGTCAAATGTACTTCAACATCAACATCATGCCATGCCTACTGCTTATGACGTGATGAGCAATCTTAAGGAACTCTTCGGACACCAGAATTGGGCTGCTAGGCAACAGGCTATGAGAAATTTGATGACAGACAACCACCATGACTGAGGGGACACCCGTGAGGGATCATATCCTCAAAATGATGGCTCATTTAAATGAAATAGAAATCCTCGGGGCTAAAATTGATGGAAAACCCAGGTTGATATCATTCTCCAATCATTGCCTAAAAGTTTTGAGTAGTTCCGCTTAAACTACAACATGAACAAAAGGGTTTATTCGATGGCGGAACTTCTGATAAAACTTCAAGAAGCAGAAGAGTTATTTTGTCAAAGCTCTCAAATTCACATTACAAAAAATATTTCTGCTTCTAAATCGAAAGGTAGAAAGAAGAAAAAGAAACAAGTTGGTTCAACAAAGAAAGTGAATCGATCTCTAGGGACTGGATCGAAAGTAGGTGTAAAGAAGGCGAAGGGCAAGTGCTTCACATGCAATCAGTCTGGACATTGGAAGGTGGACTATCCTCGTTGTAACGCCCGCCCTCCCTGCTACCCTAAGGGACGGGGCTACGATACTCTACGTATAAATTTTTCTTTTTAAAACAGCGGAAGACTTAAAATAATTTTCATAGTTTTAATAAAAACTTTTCTTTTAATATTCCTTTTGAACTATACTATCACATGACATCAAAATCATAACATCAAATCCAGTGGAACCATAATGTCAAGCCAAACATGTTTAGGTATCACAAGTCATAAAATACCAATGCATAGTTCTTTAAAGAAACTTTAAGCAGGTTCTTATTTATTTGGTTGCCTAGCCACTGCCACACACATCTTCGTTGCCCCTCCTGCTGCTCCTCTAACTCATCCAGCTTTTTCCTTTATCTGTGGTACAAGGAAAGTAAGCTATGAGCACTCATGGCTCAGTAAGTTCCTTTCCTACTCACTAAAACCAACAATCAGCACATAATCAAGAATGCATCAACAAGTCATAATCTCAAACTAATCATGGCATAACATAGCATTCTATTCAAACATATCATGCATCATAATATAATCACAACTAGTCATAGCATATCAAGCATCACCATGGCCGAAACATATACATAGTGCATTGCATAAAACATAGCTAGACATGGCATAACAAACAAGTATCATGGTATATCAAAGCATGGCCGAAACATGTATATCAAAGCATCATACTATGGCCGAAACATGTACATCAAGGCATCATCATATCCATGGCCGAAATTTATATATCAAGCATCAACAAATCCATGGCCGAAACATGTCTATAAGGTATAGCATGAACATAACATAATCATACCTTATCATGACATATCATAATCAAGAGCATAACATGAAACATAGCATAATCATAAGGTGTATGCAATATGATTTTGGAAAACATGTATCCGAAAAACATGTGTATGTCTCATGATCTTTAAAACCATTTTCTTTTACATATATACTTGAAAATAATCTCAACATAAGGGGATCCGGCTATGTACCACTTACATATTGCGCGCAACCTTGTAGGTCCAAGGTAGCAAGTCTTGAACCCTACGAGGCAAACATACTAGGCCCTTAGTCCTAGGGGCACTTAGGAGCCCATCTCTAACGAGGTCCTTAGTCCCCGGGGCGCTTATGGAGCCCACCCTTGGTACAAGCCACTCACATATAAAGTAAAGTACATGTCATACATATCATGTATCATAAAAGCATGCATCACTTAGGCACACATCATATCATAAAAGTATGCATCACTTAGGCATACATCATGTCATAAAAGTATGCATCACTTAGGCATACATCATATCATAAAGGTATGCATCACTTAGGCATACATCATGTCATAAAGGTATGCATCACTTAGGCATACATCATATCATAAAGGTATGCATCACTTAGGCATACATCATGTCATAACAATATGCATCACTTAGGCATAGATCATAAAAAAACATGCATATCTTAAGCATAAAGCATATCATCAAGCATGCATAATTTAACCACATATCATATCATGAAAGCATGCATATTTTAAGCACTAAACATAGCATCAAAGCATGCATAATTTAACCACATATCATAACATAAGCATGCATATTTTAAGCACAAAGCATATCATATCATAAAAGCATGCATATCATAACATAAGTCATAAATCAGAAGCATACATATTAAGCATAAGGGTGTATCTTGTGATTATCCTATCATAGGAAACATGGTATCATATTTATCTTGGTTTTAAGCTTCCTAAACCCTTGTGGCCGAAACCCTTTAGAGCTCAATTTAGGTTAAACACAACATCCAAGCATGTGGCACCTAAATTATCATCATAACATTTTCATAGGAAGCATTATAAACATGATTAACTTAGTTTCTAAGTTCCTCAAGTCCCTAATTTCATATGGCCGAAACCTTAAGGTGTGAAACAAGGTTCCATATGACATAAAAGCATGGGCAACTTTAAATCATATTTATAACATTTTTTTACCAAGGAACAAGGTAAACACATTTGACACATTTGAATTAGTTCCTAAGTTCTTTAAGCCCTTAACATATGTCATGGTCAAAATTTAACAAATTCTCATTAGGGCTACAAACAAGCATACAAGTATGTGAACTTGGACTAATATTATGTATAAATTCATACAAGGCATCATCCAATAGTTATGGCCGAAACATACCCTAGCATAATTTTAGGTCATAAAACAACATATAGCAATTGAACCTTGGCTTTCTACTTATCATTTTTCATCTAGAGTGACATGAGCATAATTAATTTAAGTCCTAGGGTTTCTAGGGCCTCTAAACCTCCATGGCCGAGACTTACAAAGGTCCATTTAGGTCATGGAAAAATCATACAAGCATGTGACACAATCAATAGGTTATCATATTTTCATAAGAAGCATTTTAACACCTTTGGTTTAAATTCTAGGGCCTCTAGGTCATTTAAATCCTACTTGGAAGAAACTCATCAGTGTTTAAACTTGCTTCAAGTAACATAAAAACATATGAAGTCATACAAGTTTCATAGCATGTGTAAAGACAAGCATAATGAGCATACATATGAATTGTGTCTTAGGCTTTCTAGGTTTCTTTTTCTCTTTTTCTTTTATTTTTTTCTCATGGCCGAAACCTACCATTCTTTAGCTAGGTTTTTAAGTGGCCTAAAGCATGAAAAACCTAAGTAAGTTTCATGGTAAAATTTACTAAGAAACATATATATAAATTTGGTTCATGAACAAACTTGGACTCTTGTGATCATACATGTCATATGTCATATAACAAATTTTTCTACACCCTAATTAAGCATGAGGGCATTAGACAACTCTCATATCTAAACATCACAGAGGTCTTGAGCATATTAAAATTTTGTTTAAGCTTTTCTAAGCTATCCATCTCATCATGGCCGAAAAACCCTAAGAAGAGTTCACGAAGTTCTAGCAATATTCAAACATACAAATCTTTTAAGATCTTTGTATTCTATCACATGAGCATGTTTATTTAAATTTAAGGGTCTTCCTAACCCTAAACCCTTTCTTGGCCGAAACATATGAGTGGGTTTTCTTTTAGTTTCAAATATCTTCTAACAAAGAAAACTAATACATGATCCTTAATATTTCATAGGGAGAACCTTGTACTAGTTGGGTAAAACAATAAATTTTCCTAGCCTTTTAAAAATATTTTTGGCCGAAATTCTAGGGTTAAGTACTTCTCTGATCAAGCATCATATAGGTATAAAAACATGAAGAAGAACCCTTTTCCATGGCATAGAAAATCTATCATGTAGTGAAGACTAGTTAAACATCACTAGATTTTTGAAAGCTCTTCTTAGCCGAATTTTCTCAAACTTGTTTCTAGGTTTTAAGATCCTCATAAAATCCGAAAAAAACACATAAAAGCCTTGTACCACAGGTGAGGGGAAGCTTACATCCTTTTTCGCTTGTGGATCTAAGGTATGGTGAAGAAGAAGTAGCCTCTTCTTCTAGTTCCTTTCCCTTGATTCCTTTGCTAAGTCCTCCTTGTATCTTAGGCTTTTCTTAGGGAAAAGTTTGGCTTTGGGGCTGAAGGTGGAGGAGAGGGGACTGTGGTTTCGGTGAGGGAGAGGATGAGTGAGAGAAAATGAGAGAAAAATAGCTTTCTCTTTTCTTGCTCCCTTTTATGTTAAGGGGGAAGAGGTAGCAAACTTAGTTTTTGCTTTCCTTCTCCCTTAGCCCTTTTTCTCTATTTTATTTTTATTTTTATTTTGTTTATTTATCCTCATCATTCATGGTGAAATAAGGGGGAATGAATCCCCTTAACTCCTCTTTAAGATTTCGGCAACATCAAAGAGGAAGAGGGAGAGAAAGGGAGGAAGGCAAGTTGCCTTTCTCTTGCTCTGTTCTTGTTTTCTTTTGGCTATCTTTTATTCTCACCTTTATCATGAGTTTCCCTCCTTTCCTATCAATATCTTCTTCCTATCCCAACTGGTTATTACCCATTAATTCTATGAAATATAATATAAGAGGTTCAAGGTTCAATCCTTGACCTCTCCCTATTTTTATTTCTTTTTATTTCAACCCACTTCTTATTATTTTTCTAAGGCAAATTCATCATTCTCATATTTATTCTTAAAAGCTTAATGGGTGTTACACTCGTAGAAAGGAGAACAATAAAGGTATATCTTATTCTCTAGTAGTTGATGTTAGAGTGTATACTAAAAGTCTAGCTTTTTGTAAACATTTATTTTGAAATAAAAAATCACATTGGTCAAATGTCTACATTTATATGCTAAGCGTAGTTGTTCAATTAATTTATATTGAAGATAACATGGTGTGTGGTGTCACACATAGAAGATCATGTTATCAGTTCCTTATAAATTATAAATAGTAGCTCACGACTAAGATACATATGAACAAACCATTGGAAGTCGTAGTGTAATTTGGTATTAGTTTATCTTAACTATAAAATTACACTAGTGCACTCTGAGTGTATTGAGCAGGACCATTTAAGGTAGTTCTTTTTATACTGACTGCATAAAAGAATAAGACCTTTGTTATTATGGAAGTGTGTGCTCTTAATCATGATATAATAACAAACACATATATTTAGTATTTATTTCTTTAATTTATCAGTGGGTGAGATTTAGTTTGATAAATCAATAGACCCGATAACTTAGGAAATAATATTATTTATAGTGTGTGTTGTTGATTGTAGAAGGAAACTATGTCCTAAGAATCTAGGTTGATGATGTCCCTAAGAGGAGCTCATAAAGATTGTCATGTAAACCCTGCAGGTGGACTTAGTCCAACATGATGATAAGGTTGAGTGGTACTACTCTTGGAGTTAGATATTAATTACGTGAATTGTCAGTAACTCATTTAATTAGTGGGCATTCAATATCTTAAACACAAAGAGTTTAACACACTCATGATCAGAAGGAGCTCATATAGTAATATGCGATTGGTGCGGTAGTTCAATAATAACTCTTTAGAGGTATGAGTTATTATTGATGAACTCGAGTTGGGTGTTCAGGGCGAACACGGGAAGCTCAAGTTCATCGGGAGACCAAAACCAATTCCTCCTCTCGGTCCCTATCGTAGTCTCTTATTTATAAAGTCTTATACCCACCTAAACCCAACTTCCTACCCACCTTAAGGTGGTCGGCCAAGCCTAGCTTGGAGCCCAAGCTAGGGCCGGCCAAACCAAGGAGAGATGGGTTCAAGTAGGTGGTCGGCCCTAGCTTGGAGTCTAAGAAGGTGGCCGACTACAATAAAAATAAAAGGGATTTTAATTTTAAAATCTTTCCTTATGTGAAAGTCATGATTTAAAAGAGAGTTTTAAAATTAAAATTTTCCTTTTATAGTTTCTACAAAGGATTAAGAGAAAGGTTTGATATCTTTCCTTATTTGTAGTTAAAAGGTAGATTTTAATTTTGGAGAAAACTTTCCTTTTTGTAATCATCCACATGTTTTAATAGAGAGATTTTAATTTATAAAAGTTTTCTTTTATAACCAACTAAGTAGGGAATTTTAAAAGATAAATTTTTATTTTAAAAATTTCTGGAAACAAATTAGGAACTTTTAATTTTGTGTTTAAACCTTTCCTTGTTTGGAGGATATGTAGGGGTCGGCCATTAAAAGAATAAAAGGAAATTTTTAATTAAATTTTCCTTTTATTGGCAAGGAAAATAAGGAAGTTTTAATTATGTTTAAAACTTTCCTTATTTGCCAAGACCAAGGAATATAAAAGAGAGGGTAGAGGTGCCTCACCTCACAACACATCTATTATTCCTCTTCTCTATTCCTTGGTGGTGGTCGGCCCTCATCCTTCCTCTCCTCCTTTTCTTATTCTTTGGTGGATGGATTTATCTTGGAGAAGAAGTAGAGAAACGAAGCTTTGTTTCTTAGCATCCCTTGGAGCTTGGTTGGTGGCCGAAGTTCTTCATCTCAAGGAGATTATTGGTGGTCGAAACTTGCAAGGAAAAGAAGGAGGCTTGGGTGGATTCTCATCTTGGTAGATCGTCGCCCACACGACGTCCGAGATAAGAAGAGGAATACGATAGAAGATCGTGAGATCTATAAGCTGTCACGCCCCCAAAGGAGTACCTGCCAGACAAAAATCCGACAGCATCTCCCCTGTACCGGTGACAATATGAAGCATCACTACAAACAAAATATACATCAGCCACATGCGGCTGGAATATTTATATAGACAACCACGCAGTTATAATAACAGCCCACTCGGCTGGAATGAAACAATCACAACCACGCAGTTATATATAAAACAGCCCACACGACTGTACTAAAACACAGCGGAAAAATGAAGAAAAGCCCACACAACACAAATAGATACAATGCATGCCAACACGGCTTAAACACAAATACAACACCAAAACCTGAAGATAGCCACATGGCTAAACACAAATACAATGCCAGAAATAATAAAAAGATATACAAAAGAAAACAAGTACGGTCTTCGGATGTGACGTAGGACCCGGCAGACAGGATACTCCGAGCGACACTCCAACCATCTACCTGAAAACATAAGGATATACATGCGGTGGTGAGTATAGGTAACTCAGCGGGTAATAGACAAGATAGTGCATGGTCCATAAACAACATGGAGATCACAAGTATACAGTCTCAGTAGGGAATAAAGAACATGATCATACTATCATAATCAATGCACCTAAACATAACTGACATAATAACCTGACATATAAACTGTACAAACCACAACTAACATAATGACAGATACATACCCAATCTGGAATCAACACCTGGTACAATGGTCAGTAAACTCACCATATCTGCAACAGACCTACTCGTGACACCTGTGCAATATAAATACGACTGCAAATACATGTAAAATAAATGACATGTATGCAGCATGACAATCATATGCAACAATCATATCGCAAACAAATGCAACATACCACAAACACATGCAACTAGTAACTACTAGGCATGTATGCAAATATATCTCCAAAGATGCACCGCGCATCAAATGCAAATGTGCATGCATGCTCCATGGTCACCCCCGCCACCTCTCTAGACACCACGACCCCTGTATGGCCGAGAGGATTGGGTCCGTGACAAACCGTACTACCCTCCAGTACATGCAGCGCTATAGGCGCCCGAAGCGGACGGTCAGCTAAGTAGTTATCTAACTACATAGCTAAGGGTCCCTGGCCACTCATAACTCAAACCCTCTGACTACTGTACCTTCAAGACCCACTACTCCAGAGTGATCGAGGCTGACAGAACACTGAGCGGTTGAATGAGCGCGACAGGACATAGCTCCACTCCTAGCTACCACTCTCCAACAGTGGCCGAATGGGTAGCTATAAACAACCGACGACTCTCTCACCACAAGGGAGATAATAATCGTCAGCATGCAATGAATGATGACATGATATATATATATAATCATGAAACGAACACCGTCATCACCCATGCAACTCTAAATCCACCTAAATACCCCACAACATGAGTATAATCATCATGATACCTCCATATATCCCACCAAACATATGTATATAACTACACATGTATAATCAACCAAAAATCTCCAATAATCCCACTGGACAATTATGCACAGAACATAAGTACAATCAACATGTATCCTCTAATAATAAACACCTCAGACACGTGTATAAACTCAAACATACAATCAACACAACTCCTCCAAAAGTACACGACAAATACGTATGTACACACATGTAAATGCACGGTCAACAAGATGACTCCTATAAAACATACCCACCTATGTACAGTTAACATCATATACCCAATCAGCATGGTAATACCAACCACTCGACAATCCCTACAATACACTCTCAACACACGTAATCACAGCAGAGTAGAAATCAAGAGTAAAGACTGTATATGATATAACTAGGATATCTCAAAGATCAAGCGCAAGTATCAAGCAGGAAGGCAACCAACAAATACGATATAAGGAATAGCAGCCTAATCCATCACATAAAACCATGCACTAAGCTCAATAAAATCTACATAGAGTCAAGGAAGAAATACCCGCCTTTATCTGTCGATCGTGTCAAATACTCCAACGTCGAGACGCTCGTCCCGATCCCAAGTCCTGCGATCACATAATATATTTAGCTAATTACACGAGTAGCAAATAGCTAAATAAAACTCCCCAATCTAATTAGGGAAACCCCAAATCGAAAAAATTAACCTAACCCCGTTAATACAATTAGGTTTAACTAAATCCATAATCCTTCAAATAATCCTCAATCTAACTCCTTCTAGATCCAAACATAATCCACAATCTATTAATCAATCCAACACTCACAAATCAACACATCTTGAATCCAACTCACTTAATTCATCATCAATCAAACACTAATCCAAACTCATCATAAATCCTTCTAAATCCACCAAATCAATCCAGCACAACTTAATTTATTTCTTTAATCCATTAATCTATCATTCAATCCATTATAGCATCTCTATTAAACATCCAAAATCAATCTCACTTAATTTATCTACACACCTAATCCAACCCAAAATTAAACAACAACTCACCTAAATTTATGAAAACTAAACCAGATGCATACACCCCAGCAAGAACACCTAATAAATCACTAATCCATAAATTCCAAACCCATAATGCATCTATCCTCCATCCACAATTAACACCTCAAAGTCCAGAATGAAATTCATCCAATACAGCCAAACAATCAAGGAATTTAATTAATCAATACATCATGTACTCAATTACTCCTACACATACCTCAATCAAGCTACTGTTGATGCTGGTTTGAGGGCTGCCGGCACCAAGAACACCACAGCAAGAACAGAACAAAACCTCCTGATCGGATCAAGCAATGAATCAAGAAGAAGATCACAGATCCAAACACCAACTGAATTAATAACCTAACCTTACCTCATTCGGTTGTCTTCAAAGAATTCACCCAATCCGTGACCTAAATCAACCTCAAAGAAGAGGATCAAGATCTGATCTCGCGATGTCAGTAGGAAGAATCAAAGGGTAAGGCTTGAAGCTAGGGCACAAATCAGAGAAATAGAAGGAATAAGGTTCGGATTTCTCACCCTTGATGCCCTAATTACCCCCTTCACGCCGGCGTAGCTACAACGTCGGGATCGAGAGGGTGGCTGGAATCTTAGCAGTAAGGTAATCAAAATTCCAATGATGATGAAGGGTGCCCGAGTAAGAGATTGTTGCTGGTTGCAAGCTCATGGTCGGTCGGCATGATCGTGGCGACGCCGAGAAGAAGGGCGATCGATATCCGCGAGATCAAAAGGAAAGAGGGGCAACAACCAGATAAGATCGGAGGGAGAACCGGCTGAGGCACGCTGGAGGAGAAGGCCGGTGCCGGCGGTGAGCTCGCGGTGGCCGGCGATCGGGCGAGGGGAAAATCGTGAGAGGGCTCAGGAGAAAGGAAATCGCGTGAAGGAGGAGGAAATCGGGGAATGAAAAGAGAATAGGAATTAGGGCTTAATTAAATGCTTAGGTTTAATTTAATTAAACTCAAAGTTTTCTCCTTAATCATCTCCCACTTTAATGGTGTTCCAAACAGGCCTCCTCTGTACCCGGAATTCATCCTCTCAAAACGGATCTTACGGAGCCCGTTTAAATCCCGAAAAATTTCTAAAAATTCCAGAAAAATCCAATACGATTTTTCGTCCAATAACATTTATTATTTAATTTTACGGTATCTTACATAAGCTATAAAAGGTATAACTAGTTATTAGTTTCTGCATCATAACTAGCTCATTCTTTTGTTTAGATCTTGAAATACTAAACACAAGAGGCTAACGATTCTAGGCTATCAAATTTATGTTTCGATTTTGTGTTTCTTTTGTTTTTCGATCTTGTGATTCGATTGTTCTTAGTGGTTGATCCTAGGGTTACTATAAGGAGATTAAATGTTGATTTTCATTAAAAGGCTTTGTCTAGGAAGTGGTGGATGATCCCATACCCAAGAAGGCCTAGTGCCTCGCCATGTTTAACCTGGAAGCCAATCTCTGAAATAAATATTTAATCAAATTTGTAACATAGGTGGATTTGGATTAATAATGTTAAACATCATTGAAATCCAAGTCTAAACCTCTAAGAACAGATAAATTGATTTTGGAATCAATAATGTTATGTTCTATTTGCGATTCCAAATTTAATTTCTAAAGAACACAATAGGTTGTTAGGAAAGGTTCAGGACTTGTACAAAATTTTTGTACAGGGGAACCGGTACGATATTCCGAGTAGCAACCAACAATTGGTATCAGAGCTAGGGTTTGCCTCTATGTGTTTGGTTTTCAGTTTAATTATGCACATGTCATACATAATTTAGGCAGGAGAATAGTAGGATATGGTAACTCTATGGTTGCAGGCTCCAACTATTATGGCTTATTGTGATTGTGTGTGATTGGACACTCGGACATGTCGAGAGCATTTTATGTGTGTGCATGATTGTATGTATTAAATACAGCAGGAGCTATATTAGTTTTACGATTTTACATTTTTGTCACGATCTAGATTACATGTACATTCTCTTATGGAATATAAGATCGATAAATGTAAAATTTTATTTTTGTCGCAAATCGTATCCTTGCGAGGCGTGGTACTATTTGAGGACCAGAGGCACAGCAGAATAAGAAGCAAGATAGATGTGATGACTAGACCCGATTGTAGTGGCTAAAGATGACAGCAGCTAGAGTTGGCAACACATGGAGGACAGTGATGGAAGAAGCCATAATAGTTGGAAAATTATATTTCCATATTTATTGCTTTTATTTACTGTGATGTGTGTGATGTGTGCTTGCATGGTTAAAATTCCTCACCTTAAATAACTAAGTGGGAAAGGGATTAGTAAATAAATTTCATGGTCTCCATTACTGGTTGGTAAGTGATGTAACAAACTTACGTCTTGGCTCTGAGTGCCTCCCTCCACAACGGATGAGTTTATTTGTGGATCACTAGATCAAACTTCCCATATGGATGGTTATAGGAAATTATTTAGGAGTGTGTGATCTTCTCCAACTGAAGGGGCACAATCCTATTTAATGGACTAAGTATCAAATAACGGTATACATTAGACGCATTCAATAGTATCCTCCCCAACGGAGTCACTGCTATTTTTTGCGTGCCTAAAAGAAAACCAACTATTAATTTTATTTGTCATAAAGTTAGGATGACAAGATAATAATATTAATGGGTAAAACCCCCTCTTACAAATGTTTGAATTTGTATACGTTCACACTAATGTGGCATGCAAAATTCACAGTGTTTTGAGGTGTTGGTAAATTTAAATAGTATTATTTGAGGAATCAATATTATTCTAAATTTAGAGTCTTGACCAAAAGTTTATTATGTGATTCTTAGGATGACTTTCAATCCACTGGCTATTATTCTAAAAGAGAACAAACTTACTGGTCCCAACTACATAGATTGGAAAATAAACCTTGACATTGTCCTAACTGCTGAAGGTTATAAGTTTGTATTGTTAGAGGTCTGCCCTAATGTGCCTAATAGTGATTCTAGTGAAGAGGAGATTGAATATCATAAGAAATGGGTAAAGGCAGATGAGATGGTGCGGTGTTACATTTTGGCTTCAATGTCAAATGTGCTGCAACATCAACATCAGAACTTCCTAACTGCTTATGATATGATGAACAATCTCAAGGAACTCTTCGGACATCAAAATCGGGCTGCTAGGCAAGAGGCAATGAGAAAATTAATGACAGCCACCATGTCATAGGGGACACCAGTAAGGGATCATATCCTAAAGATGATGGCTTATTTGAACGAAATACAAATCCTTGGAGCTAAAATCGATGGAGAAACCCATATCGATATTATTCTCCAAACGCTACCCAGAAGTTTTGAGCAGTTCCGCCAAAACTATTACATAAACAAAAGGACTTATACGTTGGCGGAACTTCTGAAAGAACTTTAGGAACAGAAGGTATATTTCATTATAGTTCTCAGATTCACTTTGCTGAAAATATTTCTACTTCTAAGTCGAAAGGCAAGAAGAAGAAGAAATAGGCTGGCTAAGTAAAGAAGGTGAATAGATCTCTAAGTACTGGACCAAAAGCTGGAGTGAAAAAGCCAAAGGGCAAGTGCTTCATCTGCAAGCAGTCTGGACATTGGAAGGCGGACTGTCCTCGTAGGAATCAGAACAATAAAGGTATATCTTATTCTCTTGTAGTTAAAATATGTTTAGCGGTGTTATCTACCAGTACCTGGTGTGTAGATACAGGAGCCACTGATCATGTCTGCAGTACATTGTTGGGGTTCTAGGAAACCCGACAACTATATGAGGGAGAGATAACGGTCTACATGGGTAATGATATGAAAGTGGCGGCTGTTGTAGTGGGAGGCATCTACTTATCATTCGATAGGAATAGGACTTTGATTTTGAGAAATTGTCTTTATGTACCAAGTTTCAGAAAGAATTTAATTTCAGTTTCTAAACTATTTTTGGATTGATATACTATTTCTTTTGATAACAAAGTGGTTGTCAAGAAAAATAAAGTTATTATCTGTTCTGGTACATTAGTAGGCAATTTGTATACTCTAAATCCAATTTCTCCCACAAAGCAATAAATGGAAATTAATAATACATCTTCTAATCCTAATAAGAGAAAGGAACCTTCAAAAATGAACCAAACATATCTTTGGCATCTAAGGCTTGGTCATATTAACTTGAGTAGGATTCAAAGACTTATAGCCGATGGACTCTTGGGTTCATTAGTGTTGGGAAACTTTCCAACTTGTGAATCTTACTTGGAAGGTAAAATGACCAAGACACCTTTTAAGGCCAAGGGGTATAGAGCCAAAGATGTGTTAGAACTGGTTCATTCTGATTTGTGTGATCCTATGTGTTGGTTGGTCGTAAGAAGTGTTGGTTGCTACTTGAAAAACCTAATGGTTCCAGTGTACAAAAATTTTGTACAAAGGTCTGAACATTTTTCCTAGCTACCATATGTTCTTTTAAATTAAACTTGGATCGCCTGCGGAACTTAACACGTTTGATCCAAATTTAATCTATTTGTTCTTTTAGGTTTTGACTTGGATCTCCTGCAGAACTTAACACGTTCGATCCAAATCACCTAGGTTATTAATTCCATTAAATATTAATTTCCATAATTGCTTCCCAGTACTGACGTGGCGAGGCACATGGCCTTCTTGGATATGGGAGCAACCACCACCAACTAAATAAAAACCTTTTAAGGAAAGCTAATATTTAATTTCCTAAAATAACTTTAGGTCAACCGAAAAGAACAATCAAATCACAAGGAAAAAAGAAAAACAAAAGAACATTACATCGAAAACAAATTCGAAACACTAAAATCGTATGCCTCTTGTATTTGGTATTATTTCCAAAAATAACTAGTATGATGCGGAAAGGAAAAATACTAGTTATACCTTCTAGAAAGACCTCTTGATCTTCTACCGTATTCCTCTTCTAACCTCGGACGTTGTGTGGGCAACGATCTTCCAAGATGAGGACCACCAAAACACCTTCTTCTCCTCCTTACTAGGTTCGGCCAAATCAAAAGCTTCACCAAGGATGAAGAAAAAAAAATACCAACCAAACTCCAAGGGATGAAAGTTTTCTCTCCTTCTTCTTCTTCTTCTCCAAGTAGTATCCGGCCACCACAAAAGCTCCAAGCAATGAAGAGTTTCGGCCACCACAAAGAGGAAGAGAGGGAAAGAAGATGGCCGGCCACAACACCAAGGAAAAGAGGGAGAGAATAATAGAGGTTGTGTCTCATGAAGGCACCCCAACCCCCTCTTTTATATTCCTTAGCTTAGGTAAATAAGGAAATTTAATTACAATAAAATTTCCTTAATTTTCCTTGACATGAATTAATTGAGAAAAATAAAATAAAATTTCCCAATTAAACTTGTAATGGTCGGCCACATCAACAAGATCAAACAAGACAATTTCAATCAACAATTAAAATTCCTTATTTGTCTTTGGAAATTTTAAAAAATAAAATTTTCCTTTAAAATCCCTTCATAGTTGATAAAAATAAATTTCTATAATTTTAATCTTTCAACATGTGAATAATTTTCAAAGAGAAAAAATAAAATATCTTTCCTATCAACAAATAAGGAAAGAGATCTAATCTCTTTTCTTAATCTTTTGTAAAAGAGATATTTTAATTTTAATTCTCTTCAATAAATTATATCTTCCACATAAGAAAATTTTAAAATTAAAATTCTTTTAAATTTAATGGGGGCCGGCCACCTAAGCTTGGGTTCAAGCTAGGGCCGGCCACCCATGAACCAAGACTTGGCCGGCCCTAGCTTGAACCACAAGCTAGCTTGGCCGACCCCCTTATCATGGGTATGAAGGTGGGTATAGGTGGGTATAGTACTATATAAATAAGAGGCTACGATAGGGACCGAGAGGAGGAATTGGTTTTGGTCTCTCGATAAAATTAAGCATCCCGTGTTCGCCCCGAACACACAACTTAATTTTATCAATAATAATTCATTCCACTAGAGAACTATTATTGAACTACCGCACCAATCCCAAATTACATTTTTGGGCTCCTTCTTATTATGAGTGTGTTAGTCTCCTTGTGTTTAAGATGTCGAATGTCCACTAATTAAGTGAGTTACTGACAACTCATTTAATTAATATCTTAATCCAAGAATAGTACCACTCAACCTTATCGTCATGTCGGACTAAGTCCACCTGTAGGGTTTAACATGACAATCTTTATGAGCTCATCTTGAGGACATTATCAACCTAGATTACTAGGACACAGTTTCCTTCTATAATCAACAATACACACTATAAGTGATATCATTTCCCAACTTATCGGGCTTATTGATTCATCGAACTAAATCTCACCCATTGATAAATTAAAGTAATAAATATCAAATATATGTGCTTGTTATTATATTAGGATTAAGAGTACACACTTCCATAATAACTGAGCTATTTGTTCCTTTAAAAGTCAGTATAAAAGAAACAACCTCAAATGGTCCTACTCAATACACTCTAAGTGTACTAGTGTAATTATATAGTTAAGATAAACTAATTCCTAATTACACTACGACCTTCCAATGGTTTGTTCCTTTCCATTTTGGTCGTGAGCTACAGTTTATAATTTATAAGGTACTGATAACATCATCTTCTGTATGTGGCACCACATACTATGTTATCTACAATATAAATTAATTGAACAACTACAACTAAATGTAGATAATTTGTCCAAATGTGATTCTTTATTTAAAATAAATGTTTACAAAAGCTTAGGCTTTCAGTATACACTCTAACAATCTCCCACTTATACTAACGACTAAGCTGCCATATCTTCTGCCATACATCTGATTCTCATTCCCTCCACATGCCGATCGAAAGCTTTTGCTTGAAGGGCCTTAGTGAATGGATCTGCCAGGTTATCTGCTGATACAATCTTGGCGATGACAACTTCTCCTCACTTCACGATATCTCGTATCAGGTGGTACTTGCGCTCTATATGTTTACTTGCCTTATGGGCTCGTGGTTCCTTCGAGTTTGCAACTGCACCGCTATTATCACAATAAATTGTGATGATTTTGGGCTTACCAGGAATCACATCTAAGTCCATTAGAAAGTTCTTGAGCCATACTGCTTCTTTAGCCGCCTTAGAGGCTGCTACATACTCAGCTTCTGATCCGGCGGTAAGAATGGGAGACCCACTTCCTGAAGGGTCTCAGCTTGAGGACCGATGAAGGGCTGACTAAGCGGTTAATGACAGGAGCTAGAGATAACCCATCCATGGGCTTGGGTTTCCGACGCCAAGGCAGGAGGATCGAAGGGCCGAGCGGGCGTCCGCTCGGCTGGGACCAATGGGCCGAGCGGTCTGTCCGATCGGCCAATATAAGGGCGAGGGCACAAAGGTGGCCGAGCGGCCTATACGCTCGGCTCGGGATATGGGATATCAGCAGAAGCATGTTTGATGATTAGGCCGTACACAAGATCGCACGATGGAGGATCTTGCCGTCACATCATGGAAAGGTTGATACAGTAGCAGTATGGTCTCATGGACGTCTTCCTGACAGATCCATATTTGGGCATGGCCCTTCTGACAGATCCATACCTGGGCATGGTCAAAGGCAGGTGGTTGCTTTGACTGACGCGCCCAGGCTTCTTCGAGAGGTCTATATAAGGCCTCCATTTCTTCGCCGGAGGTATGCACGTCTTCATCTTGAGGCCACCTTTTTTGTCATTCCTCGCCTGACTTGAGCGTCGGAGGGTCCCCCGGCTCGGTTTTGCTGCAGGTTCACCGGAGCACTCGAGGATTCAGCAGGGAGTGCCACGTGCCCAGTGTCCGTTCACTCCTGATTCAGACAGGATCAAATTGGCGCCGTCTGTGGGAACGCTCCTGCATCCGATCGGAAACAATGGACGAGGCTGGACGACAACACACGGTGACGCTTTCGAGGGAAGAACTCGATGCTCTGGTCGAGATAAGGGCCGCCAAACTTGTGGAACAAAAACAGAAAGCAGCGGCCGAACGGCCGGAGCAACAAGCAACATCTGCGTCGGGTGGCCGAGCGGAAGCACCTCCAGCCACCGTCGCATTCCACCGGGCCTTATTTCGCACCACTGAAGCCGCACCCGCTCGAAGAGATAGAGACTCTTCTTCAGACGAAATGCCAAGGCGAGATGACAGAAAAGGGAAAGCTCCCCGGGCGGACTCATCTCCCGAGCAGACCAATCGCCAATTCTCGGAGGCTAGTCTACGGGACCCTCTGCCCAAGCACTACGTGCCTCCGACGATCGGTGAGTACAATGGAACAACGGACCCGAATGATCATCTGGGTAAGTTCGATAACACCGCTACGCTCCATCAGTATACCGATGGAGTGAAGTGCCGAGTCTTTCTTACCACTCTCTCGGGATCTGCTCAATGGTGGTTCCGGAGGCTGCCGGACGGATCCATCACGAGCTTCAAGGAATTCCGAACGGCATTCCTCCACCACTTCGCCAGCAGTCGGCGTTATCAGAAGACAAGTGTCAGCTTGTTCGCCATCAAGCAAGAGCCAAAAGAATCGCTTCGAGCTTACATCCAGCGATTCAACCAAGTGGCGATGGATATCCCAACGACCACATCGGAGACGATGATGAATGCCTTCACGCAAGGCCTTGTGGATGGGGACTTCTTCCGGTCGCTCATCCAAAAGCCGCCCCGAGATTATGATCACATGCTGCATCGGGCCAACGAATACATAAACGTGGAAGAAGCGCAAGCCGCTCAGAAAAAGGAAACTCCAACCGAGCGGGCACCTGTTCATGCCGAGCGGAAACAGCACGCCGCTCAGCAGCCACCCAGAGGACCGAGGGCCGAAGCAATTCGATCCCCCCACGCTAGATCGCACTTACAAGAAGTGGCTGCCGCTCGGCCCAAGCCAAAGAAGAGGTGGACCCCTATGTTCTGCTCCTTCCACCAGTCGGATACGCACAACACGAGGGATTGTCGAAGTCTTCCCTTCGTGGCTAATCCCGTTCCCAGGAGAGCCGAACGACGGTCGCCTCCCACCGAAAGGAGACAAAGGACCCATGAAGCTGACCGGACCCGCACCGAGAGACGACATCACCAGACGCCCGATCGGCACCGATCTCGGGCGTCCAGAGAATGGTCCCGGCCGTCCACTCGGGAGGAGGAAAATAGGAGCAATACTTCCGGGCGAGATCAACGTTATTCTGGTGGGCGAGGAGACTCCAACCGAGCCAGAAAGGCGGGCGTCCGGCAGCTGCAGATCCACGCGGTCGGCTGTAGCCAAGAGCGGGCAAGTGGACCGGAAATTACTTTCGGACCCGGGGACTTAGAAGGAGTAGAAGTGCCCCACGACGACGCGCTGCTCATTAAAGCGGTAATAGCAAATTACACCATTCACCGCATCTTTGTTGACACAGGGAGCTCGGTCAACATCATATTCAAGAAGGCGTTCGATCACCGCTGAAATTGATCGAGCCGAGTCGCTGCCCAGCTCTATGGGTTTACGGGCAACGAAGTTCAGCCGGTCGAACAAATCCGGCTGGCCACCTCGCTGGGAGAGGAGCCGCTCAGGAGGACCAGGACAATAAACTTCATGGTGGTCGAATCCCCATCATCCTACAACGTCATTTTGGGACGACCGGCGCTCGGCGAATTCCGAGCGGTTGTCTCAACCTTCCACCAGAAGATAAAGTTCCCCGTGGAGGACAGAGTGGGAGAAGTGCGTGGAGATCAGCTAGCAGCTCGGCGGTGCTATATAGAGATGATCCGAGCAGAAGCTTGTTCCGCTCGGAAGGCGCCCCGAATCGAGGTACACGCCATAACCGAGAAACCTCCTGCTTTGATTTATGATGAAAAGGAGGAAGTTCAGATCCATCCGACCCGATCGGAGGCCACGACTTTTATCGCCTCTGATCTGGAGGAAGAACAGAAGGAGAAGCTGATCCAATGCCTCCAACGAAATCATGATGTCTTCGTCTGGTCGACACATGAGTTGCCCGGAATTTCACCGAGCCTAGCGCAGCATGAATTGCATGTCCGACCGGACGCTCAGAAAAAGGGACTTCAGCGCCGAGCAAAATGCCATCATCCGGGCGGAAGTAGAAAAACTTCTGAAGGCCGGCCACGTACGCGAGGTGTAGTTCCCGAGCTGGCTGGCCAACGTGGTATTGGTCTCCAAGCCGGGCGGCAAGTGGAGAGTTTGCATCGACTTTCGAGATTTAAACAAAGCATGCCCCAAGGATTTTTACCCGCTGCCCCGGATAGATCAGCTGGTGGACTCCACGGCCGGCTGCGAATTGATTTGCATGCTCGACGCATACCAAGGCTATCATCAGGTGCTGCTCGCCCGTGAAGATCAAGAAAAGGTTAGCTTTGTGACTGCCGACGTCACATATTGCTACAATGTGATGCCGTTCGGATTGAAGAATGTCGGGGCCACCTACCAACGCTTGATGAACAAGGTGTTTAAGGAGCAGATCGGGCGTAACCTGGAAGTCTATGTGGACGACATTCTCATCAAATCCGTCCGAGCGGCCGATCTTTTCAAGGACATGGAAGAAACCTTCCGAACGCTACGCAAATATGGAGTCAAGCTAAATCCTCAGAAATGCTTGTTCGGAGCAAAAGGGGGGTGTTTCTTGGGATATATAGTGACCGAGCGGGGAATTGAAGCCAATCCCAGCAAGGTGAAAGCTCTGCAAAACATGCCGCCTCCCAGAAATACAAGGGAAGTACAACGGTTGACCGGTCGGATAACTGCTTTGTCCAGATTCATCTCCAAAACCGCCGACCGGAGCTTACCATTCTTCAAGATCCTGTGCAAAGCTACTAAATTCCAGTGGGATGAAGAATGTGACCGGGCATTTGAAGAATTGAAGACATATCTGAATTCTCTGCCTGTACTTGCCAAGCCGATCGGGGGTGAGTCACTTTATATGTATCTGTCGTCAACTGAGCATGCTGTCGGCTCAGCACTTGTGAGGGCGAGCAGCGAAGAGCAGCCGGTGTATTTTCTAAGCCACATTTTAAAAGATGCTGAATCTCGTTACATCGGGCTCGAGAAGTTGGCCTTTGCCTTGGTTCTAGCCGCTCAGCGCCTTCGACCGTATTTCTTGGCTCACACCATCATTGTCCGGACGAACAGTCCACTCGGAAGAGTATTGTTGAATCTAGAAGCGTCCGGACGGCTCATCAAGTGGACGACAGAACTAAGTGAATTCGACATCCAATATCAGCCCCGCTCGGCGATCAAAGCCCAATCCTTGGCTGATTTTGTGACCGAAGTACAAAGGCCAGAGCCGGAAGCTATGTGGAGAATATATGTGGATGGATCCTCCACTCGGCTCGGAAGTGGGATCGGAGTATTACTACTCTCACCTCAAGAAGAGAAGATGCACCTATCCGTCCGGCTAGATTACAAAGCTACTAACAATGAAGCAGAGTATGAGGCCCTTATAGCCGGATTGCAGGCAGCACGACATGTGGGAGCCGGTCGGGTGACACTCTATTCGGATTCACAGTTGGCCGCTCAGCAACTTTCCGGCACCTTTGAAATCAACAGCGTTCGGCTTAAGCTCTACGCTGAAGCCTTTGAAAAACTCAAAGCTACTTTCCGAGAGGTGCTTATTCAGAAGATTCCCCGAACAGAGAACCAGGCGGCCGATGAGTTAGCCAAACTCGCGAGCTCAATGACGCCGGTCGCCATTCAGCAACCAATTGAAAAAACGCTGCTGGTGGCGCATGTCGACCGGATGCAAGGCCTCACGTTTCCAAGTGACTGGAGGACACCTATTATAGAATTCCTCCGCTCGGGAGCCACACCTGCCGAACGGGATGCAGCCCAGTTGCTCAGGAGGAGGGCCGGTCGGTTCACACTCATCGGCGATCAACTCTACAAGAAGGCTTTCTCTCGCACGCTGTTGAAATGTGTGAGTTCGGAAGACTCGGCTTACATCCTCCAAGAGGTACATCAAGGATCTTGTGGAGGACATCCGGGCGGACGCTCACTAGCTAAGAAGATCCTGCTAGCTGGATACTTTTGGCCGACCTTACAAATGGACGCCGCTCGGACAGTATCTACGTGCCTTTCATGCCAGAAGTATCACAACTTCTCTCACCGACCGGCAGAGGAGATGAAAGCATCAACCGTTTCATGTCCGTTCGACCAATGGGGAATGGATATTGTGGGTCCATTTCCGATGGCCACCGGGCAAAGGAAATTCTTACTAGTGGTGGTAGACTACTTCTCCAAGTGGGTGGAGGCCGAGCCGCTAGCAAAGATCACTGAACAAATGGTTAAAAAATTCATCTGGCAACACATCATTTGTCGGTTCGGCATCCCTCACCGACTAGTGTCCGACAACGGGCGGCAGTTCACAGGGAAAATGTTAGAGGATTGGTGCAAGAGCTACGGCATTGAGCAACATTTCACATCCGTGGCCTATCCCCAGAGCAACGGTCAAGCTGAAGTGGCCAACCGGGAAATTCTCCGCATTCTGCGCGCTCGGCTCGACCACCTGGGAGGAAGTTGGCCGGATGAAGTGTCGGGCATTTTATGGGCCATCCGAACAACTCCCAAGGAAGGAACTGGCGTTACACCTTTTCATCTGGTGTACGGCGGTGAAGCGGTCATTCCGGTAGAAGTCGGCGTCGAGTCCGTCCGGGTCCGGTGTTATGATGAAGGCAACGCCGAGCGGAGGAATATGGAGCTGGATTTGGTTCACGAAGAGCGCGCCAAAGCATCCATTCGGCTGATGGCGTACCGTCAACGGATGAAGCAAAACTACAACCGGCGCGTCATTCCCCGATCGTTCCAGGTCGGCGACCTTGTCTGGAGGAAAGTCAAGCCGGTCGGCGACGTCGGCAAACTTGAAGCTCCATGGGCAGGTCCCTTCAAAATCATCGAAAAGCTCCGCTCGGGCGCGAATTATTTGGAAGACGAGGACGGTCGACAGCTAGAGAGACCGTGGAGCGCGAACCACCTCCAGCCTTACCGGGCGGGGTGAAAGGTGTATCACTGTAAATTACCCTGTGTACTTTTTTTTTCGACTGAATACTGAAAATGCAGAAATGAAGAGTCAAGAGAACAAATATAAGGCATGGTCAACTAGAAACGAAGACCCCGAGCCGCTCGGCCGGAGGTATATGGATCAAATTGGCGCCAAGCGCTCTAAAAACGGAGGCCCCGTACCATTCAGACGGAGGTACATTATCCGAGCCAAGATACTCGACGAGGTGGACCCTGAGCCGTTCGGCCAGAGGGTAATTATCCAAGCTGGATGAAAGGAAGGCCAAGGTCGTTCGACCTGGTAAGGAGTTAGCCTTAAAGCCGTCTAGCCCAGACGTTAAACCGTAGAGCCGCGCCGACCGGCTATAAAAACCGAGCGGAAAATCGACGAGCACCGTCGTTAAAGATCGAGAGCCGCGCCGACCGGCTATAAATATCCGCGCCGACGAGCACCGTCGTTAAAGATCGAGAGCCGCGCCGATCGGCTATAAATATCCACGTCGACGAGCACCGTCGTTAAAGATCGAGAGCCGCGCCGACCGGCTATAAATATCCGCGCCGACGAGCACCGTCGTTAAAGATCGAGAGCCGCGCCGACACGATAATATCCGACGAGCACCGTCGTTAAAGATCGAGAGCCGCGCCGATAACCGCGCCGGCGAGCACCGTCGTTAAAGATCGAGAGCGCCGATCGGCTATAAATATCCGCTACCGACGAGCACCGTCGTTAAAGATCGAGAGCGACCGGCTATAAATATCCGCGACGAGCACCGTCGTTAAAGATCGAGAGCCGGGCCGATCGGCTATAACCGCTACCGACGAGCACCGTCGTTAAAAATCGAGCCGCGCCGATAAATATCCGCGCCGACGAGCACCGTCGTTAAAAATCGGCACCGATCGGCTATAAATATCCGCGCCGACGAGCACCGCCGAGCGCGCCGATCGGCTATAAATATCCGCCGACGAGCACCGTCGTTAAAATCCGGCGCCGATCGGCTATAAATATCCGGCGAGCACCGTCGTTAAAAATCGAGAGCCGCGCCGATCGGCTATAAATATCCGCGCCGACGAGCACCGTCGTTAAAAATCGAGAGCCGCGCCGATCGGCTATAAATATCCGCGCCGACGAGCACCGTTGTTAAAAATCGAGAGCCGCGCCGATCGGCTATAAATACCCGCGCCGACGAATGAATATCAGAGTAAGAAACCGCGGAAACTACAAATATTAAACCATTCAGGCCCGATCGGGGGTTGGTCCTTCGATACTCGGCGTTTGTTGACTTCACGCAGGCAGGATATGTGCAGAGCGAGTAAGTCTCCTCGCTCGGACTTTATGCAATGTGCCAAGCCGATCGGACGCGTGAAGGAGAACGCTTAAGAGCATGACTGACTCTAAGCATCAACGTTAAGCAAATAGAAGATATTTATGGACAATGAGTAGGAAGACAAGCAAAGGGGCATCGTTTCATTAAAAGAAAGATTATGCCGAACGGCACGTACAAAAATTTTACATCCGCCGACCGGATGAAATACAGAAAGTACTTGAAATAACCCGCATCACTCCGGATCCTCAAAATTAAAAAAGGTGTCCGGGATGTCGTCAATCATGGCTGCCAGTTCGGGAGGGGGAATGCTCAGGTCAGTAGGAAGATGCCCCCCCTTCTTAAAGTACGCCGTGGTGACCTTGACCGCCTCGAGGAAGGTTGAGGAGACGTTGCCACCAAACTTTTCGCCAAAGCGCTCCGAGCGGAGGTATTCCTGGCGCGCTGCCGCTAGCCGACTTGGCTCTCCCTCCTTATATTTTTTGAGTGCCGCTCGGGAAGCGGTTAAGGTATCTTGGACAGCCTTCAAGTCCATCTCAGCTTTTGTGCGTTCGGCTGCACGGATCTCCCGCTCGGCATTTAGATCGGCCTCTAGCTTCTTAGACTGCTGATCTAGGGCCCGGACTTCGACTTTCATTTTGTCCAGATCAGCAATCGCCCGCCTCTTCCGGCCACTTGCGCGTTTCACGTCCCCGTCCCGCTTCTTCACCAAGTCTTCGAGTCGGGCCACCTCTGCAGCCAGATCGGTAGTTTTCTTTTGTTCGGCCTCGAGGGTTTGTTTCTCCCGCTCGGCCGATGGGCCCCTAGACACTTGAAGTTTTTCCAGGAGTTCCTCCAGCTCGGCCAGCCGATGGCTCGTAGCGATTTGCTCAGCCCAGCGCTTTAAGGGAAATAATAAAATCAGGAATCAAACAATAGCATGGCACGGGAATAAAGATGGGTTTACCTGAGTGGCCTGCTGCATATTGTTATCGCCGAGCTGCTTGGGCGTCATGAGGGCCACCTGGATCTGGGCGTCCTCGAAGAGCTTGGCGAGCGGACCCGTCAAGGTTATTTCGTGAACGGGGCTCGAGGGCCGATCGGTGGACAGGAAATATTCCTCCGATGGGAATCGGAGGGTAGTCTTGATGGTAGGGTGGCCGGCCGACGCTTCTTCGGCTCCAGTCGCCTGGCAAGAGGACTCCCCTATGGTGGAAGTTTCGCCCAACCGACGTAAGCGGCGACGAGTCCGGGGAGGAGAATCGTTGGGCTGCGCAGTGGGCGATGTCACAGGAGTCCCGATCTGCGGCGGCGTGCGATCGGGCGAAGTTACGCCGATCGGCGCCTGCGGTTCCCCCTCTTGGGGTGGCGGGGGACCGGAGTCTCTTCGACGTTTTCGCCGAAGTTCTAGCGGTGGATCCCCGGCCGGGGGGATTCCCAGCTCGGCGGGAGCCGAGGAAACGAGATCCGCCTCAACCTCCGTTGAAGCGGATGGGGCAGCTTCTGTTTCAAGGGCGGACTGCGCCCCCCTTTCTCCTGCATCTGCCGGTCGGCTGGGGATGAGGCCCCGCTCGGCGAGCTCTCTTTTCGTAGCCGCTTCGATTTCCACGGATTTCAACTTCAGGTGGACGGTAGCCTTTGATCGCCACATGACTTCAGCTGCAATAAACGAAATTAAAATCAATTAGACAAAAAAGACTAAGAGAGTAAAGAATCCTTACTCATGCGGAAGGGGAGATTTGCCCGAACGGGAGACAATCCGAAAATATATAACACCCCCTTGAGCAGCAACTGGTCGATCTTGTATCGCTGACCGGACAACCAGTTCGCCGCATGAAGATAGGCTGGATTGCTTCTGAACTTGCCGAGCTCCGGCTGAGTCGGCACAGCGGTCTGCCACCTGGTTCGGAATGCTGGCCGCTCGGGAAGTCGGATATAGAAGAAAAACTCCTTCCAGTGTTTGTTGGAGGTTGGCATGTTATCAAAAAATTTAAAGCCTATTCTACTTTGGAAAATAAAAGTCCCCAGCTCGGACTGTTTGGGATAGAAGAAGAAGTGGAATATTTTAGGGTCAAGAGGGATACTGTGCAGCTTGAAGAGGACGACCACCCCGCTCAGCAGCCTAAAGGAATTCGGCACAAGTTGGCCGAGCGGGATGCGAAAGTAGTTGCAAACCTCTAAAATAAAGGGATGGGTAGGAAATCTAAGGCCGCCCTGGAATTGGTCTAAAAAGAAACAGATTGTGCCGGTCGGCGGGTCATGGGGCCGGTCAGTCGGGTCGGCTATAACTATTTCATAGTTATCGGGAATCCCATACGTCCGAACGAGGCGCCGAGCACCCTCCTCATCAAATCGACTCTCCATGGTCAAGTACCAAGGGCCATGGACACCAACAGCGGGTTCGGAAGAGCTTGCCATCTCGGAGAGGCGAAAGAATAGCAAGAAATCGAAGGAAGGGAAACGAAAGGGGTGAAATGAGCAGAGAAGACCTAGTAAGTGAAGACAGAAGACTCACTGGGAAGGAAATGGGTGGAAAGAATCACCGAGGAGATGATCGCCGCCTAAAAACAGACACTAGATCGCCGGAGGCCGCAGCAACAGAACGAGGCAGAAGGCAACGCGCAAGCAAATATGCGGCCAAAAAAAAAAGGGGACGGAGACTTTATACGGCCGAAGACGGTCAGCCTCCGCCGTCCGATCTAGGTCACGAGAAACGAGGACGCCATCGCGCCGTCCATTTCAAACGGGGGCGTCCCATCGTAAGTGACGCCACCGTCACACTATGGTCGACATGTGGCGCCCTGTCACCGAGTGCAATTAATGCGCCCATACCGCGCATACTTCAACTTAATGGAGAGGATTTGCGTGATTTTCGAGAAGATCTAGACAAGCCAATATCCACATTAAGCGACAAGACAACCAAAATGAAGAGCCGAACGGCTGAATTTGGCAGAAGGGCCGGACGGCCCCAGGGATATTATAAGCTACGGAAAGGCGGCGACCGCCCGCTCGGACGCATATAGTACAGTCAGTCGGACTCACTGCCTCCTTCGACTAGACTTGAAGGGAAGGCAAGTGATCCGGCGGTAAGAATGGGGGACCCACTTCCTGAAGGGTCTCAGCTTGAGGACCGATGAAGGGCTGACTAAGCAGTTAATGGCAGGAGCTAGAGATAACCCATCCATGGGCTTGGGTTTCCGACGCCAAGGCAGGAGGATCGAAGGGCCGAGCGGGCGTCCGCTCGGCTGGGACCAATGGGCCGAGCGGTCTGTCCGATTGGCCAATATAAGGGTGAGGGCACAAAGGTGGCCGAGCGGCCTATACACTCGGCTCGGGATATGGGATATCAGCAGAAGCATGTTTGATGATTAGGCCGTACACAAGATAGCACGATGGAGGATCTTGCCGTCACATCATGGAAAGGTTGATACAGTAGCAGTATGGTCTCATGGACGTCTTCCTGACAGATCCATATTTGGGCATGGCCCTTCTGACAGACCCATACCTGGGCATGGTCAAAGGCAGGTGGTTGCTTTGACTGACGCGCCCAGGCTTCTTCGAGAGGTCTATATAAGGCCTCCATTTCTTCGCCGGAGGTATGCACGTCTTCATCTTGAGGCCACCTTTTTTGTCATTCCTCGCCTGACTTGAGCGTCGGAGGGCCGTCGCCGGGACACCCCCCCCCCCGGCTCGGTTTTGCTGCAGGTTCACCGGAGCACTCGAGGATTCAGCAGGGAGCGCCACGTTCCCAGTGTCCATTGACTCCTGATTCGGACAGGATCAACTTCCATGGTTGAGTCCGAAACGCATTTCTGCTTAACACTCCTCCATGCAATGGCTCCACCTCCTAAAGTAAACACATAGCCTGATGTAGACTTATTGTTGTCCCTATCTGATTGGAAATCTGAATCCGTATAACCCACAGGGAGCAAATCGTCTGCTTGGTAAACTAGCATATAATCTCTAGTCCTTCTCAGGTACTTTAATATATGTTTTACCGCAGTCCAATGTCCTTGTCCAGGGTTACTCTGATATCTGCTAACCATGCCCACGGCAAAATAGATATCAGGCCTCGTGCATAACATTGCATACATTAGGCTTCCTACAGCCGAAGCATAAGGAACTGCTTTCATGTCCTCTATCTCCTTTGATGTCTTCGGAGACATTTCTTTATATTGAGCTACTCCATGCCTGAAAGATGAGAAACCTTTCTTGGAATCCTGCATGCTAAAACGAGCAAGGATTGTATCTATATATGAAGCTTGGGACAGACACAACATTATTTTCTTGCGATCCCTTATAACTTTGATCCCAAGAATGTGTGCACAATCTCCTAAGTCCTTCATATCAAATTGTTTGGACAACCATACCCTTACTCCCGATAATACCTTGACATTGTTGCCAATAAACAAAATATCATCTACGTATAGTACAAGAAATACCACCACATTTCTATTACACTTCTTGTATACACAAGACTCATCCGGACACTAAATAAATCTGTATGACTGGATTACTTCATTAAACCGAATGTTCCAAGACCTTGAAGCTTGCTTCAGTCCATAAATGGACCGATTGAGCTTGCACACTAGATGCTCTTTGCCTTTTTCAATGAACCCTTCTGGTTGCTTCATATGGATGTTCTCTTCAAGACTTCCATTGAGGAAAGCTGTCTTGACATCCATTTGCCAAATCTCATAATCCATATGAGCAGCAATGGATAAGAGTATCCGGATAGACTTAAGCATGGCTACCGGTGAAAAGGTCTCCTCATAATTGATTCCCTCTTTCTGAGTGTACCCTTTCGCAACAAGCCTAGCTTTGAAGGTTTCTACCTTCCCGTCTGTCCCTCTTTTCCTTTTGTAGATCCACTTGCATCCAACGACTTTTACACAATCAGGTGGTTCTACATTCTCCCAGACTTTATTAGAGTACATAGACTCTATTTCAGAATTCATTGCCTTTTGCCACGATGCTGCATCTATATCTTGGAGTGCTTCGTCATATGTTCGGGGATCAGGTTCATGTTTACCCAGGATCAAGTCCGAAGACTCTCCCAAAAACATGAATCTTTCTGGCTGCCTTACAACCCTCCCACTACGACGAGGCACTGTCTGTTGTTGTGTATCATGTGTGACACGTGTTGCAGTCTCTTGTGGTACTTCATCTTGTACTGTTGGTACTGAAGTAGACGTATCCTCTCTAAGTTCTTCTAAAACAACTTTGCTACTGGACTTGTGATCTATTATATAGTCTTCTTCTAAAAACTGGGCATTAGTACTAACAATGACCTTCTGGTCTTTAGGACTATAAAATAAACCACCTTTCGTTCCTTTGGGATACCCCACAAACACGCGAACTTCTGTACGAGATTCTAACTTATTAGCATCTGGTTTCAGCACATGTGCTGGACTACCCCAAATACGAATATGTCTTAGACTGGGCTTTCGCCCATTCCACAATTCTGTGGGAGTAGAAGAAACTGATTTAGAAGGTACTAAGTTCAGAATGTACACTGCTGTTTCCAGAGCGTATCCCCAAAATGAATTTGGTAATTCTGAATAACTCATCATCGATCTAACCATTTCCATAAGAGTCATATTCCTTCGTTCTGCCACTCCATTCTGTTGGGGTGTACTAGGTGCAGACAGTTGGGATTGAATCCCAGCCTCTGATAAGTAATTCCTAAACTCTCCTAAGAGGTATTCGCCACCACGATCAGACCGTAGTGTCTTGATACTTTTACCTAGTCGTTTCTCCACATCAGCCTTGTACTCTTTGAACTTATCAAATCACTCGGACTTGTGACGCATTAGGTAAATGTATCCGTATCTTGAATAATCGTCTATAAAAGAGACAAAATATTCAAAACCACCTCTTGCCAGGACAGACATAGGACCACACAAATTAAAATGAACCAATTCTAACACTTCTTTGGCTCTATACCCCTTGGCCTTAAAAGGCCTCTTGGTCATTTTACCTTCCAAGCAAGATTCACAAGTTGGAAAATTTTCCAACTCTTATGAACCCAAAAGTCCATCGGCTGTAAGCCTCTGAATCCTACTTAAGTTAATATGACCAAGCTTTAGATGCCAAAGATATGCTTGGTTCATTTCCGAAGGTTCTTTTCTCTTATTAGAGTTAGAAGATGAGTTATAAATTTTCTTGTTTTGCTTTGTGGGAGAAATTGGATTTAAAGTATACAAATTGCCAACTAATGCACCAGAACAGATAATCACTTTACTTCTCTTAATAACTACATCGTTACTAAAGGAAACTGAATATCCATCTAAAAATAGTTTAGAAACTGAAATTAAATTCTTTCTAAAACTGGGTACATAAAGACAATTTCTTAAAATCAAATTTCTATTTCTATTAAAAGATAAGTAGACATCTCCCACTGCAACAGCCGCCACCTTAGTAGCATTGCCCATGTAGACGGTAATCTCTCCTTCAGTTAGTCGTCGGGTTTCCTGGAACCCCTGCAAGGAATTGCAGACATGATCAGTGGCTCCCGTATCTACACACCAGGTGCTGGTAGATAACACTGCTAAATATGTTTCAACAACTAAAGCATGAGATATACCTTTGTTGTTCTGATTCCTACGAGGACAGTCCGCCTTCCAATGCCCTGACTGCTTGCAAATGAAGCACTTGCCCTTCAGCTTCTTCATTCCAGCTTTAGGTCCTGTACTCTGAAATTTATTCACTTTCTTTGCTGAACCAACTTGTTTCTTCTTCTTCTTTTCTTTCGGTTTAGAAGTAGAACCATTTTCAACATAGTGAATATGAGAATTGTGACGAAACAAACCTTCTGCTGCCTGAAGTTCTATCAGTAGTTCCGCCAATGAATATACCCTTTTGTTCATATTGTAATTCAGGCGGAATTGCTCAAAACTTCTAGCCAGTGTTTGGAGGATCATATCGATCTGGGTTTCCCCATCAATTTCTCCTCCAAGAATCTGTATTTCGTTCAGATAAGCCATCATCTTTAGGATATGATCCCTCACAGGAGTACCCTCTTGCATGGTGGCTGTCATTATCTTTCTCATGGCTTCTTGTCTAGAAGTCCGATCCTGATGACCAAAGAGTTCCTTGAGATTATTCATAATATCATAAGCTGTTGGTAAATCTTGATGCTGATGTTGCAATACATTTGACATTGAAGCCAAAATATAACACCATGCCATCTCATCTGCCTTTACCCATTTCCTATGATATTCAATCTCCTCTTGGGTAGATTCACCAGTGGGTGCATCAGGACAAGGCTCAGTCAGTACATACTTATAGCTTTCAGTAGTAAGAACAATGTCCAGATTTCTTTTCCAATCTATGTATTTAGGACCAGTAAGTCTATTATGTTGTAGTATGATGGACAGTGGGTTGAAAGTCATCCTAAGAATCACAAATAACTTTTGGTCAGAACTCTAAATTTAGAATAATATTGATTCCTCAAACAATACTATTTTAAATTAACCAACACCTCAAAACACCGCAAATATTGTATGCCACGATAGTGTGGGCGTATACAAATTCAACATTTGTAAAAAGGAGGATTTAACCCATTAATTTTATTATCTTGTCAACCTAACTTTTTGATAAATAAAATTAATAGTTGGTATCCTTTGGTCACACGAATAATAGCAGTGACTCCGATGGGGAGGATACTATTAGACGTGCCTAAGTGTATACCACTACTTGACACTAAGTCCATTAATAAGATTGTGCCCCTTCCGATGAGGAAGATCACACGCTCTTAATTAACTTCCTATAGTCATCCAAAATGGAAGTTTGTTCTAGTGATCCACAAACAAGCTCATCCGATATGGAGGAAGGCACTTAGAGCCAATGCGCAAGCTTGTTTGCATCACTTACAAACCAGTAATGGAGACCGTGGAATTTATTTAAA
Organism: Zingiber officinale; assembly: GCF_018446385.1. NCBI lineage: Eukaryota > Viridiplantae > Streptophyta > Magnoliopsida > Zingiberales > Zingiberaceae > Zingiber > Zingiber officinale. The sequence continues at coordinate 45,750,676 of NC_055997.1, read as the reverse complement.
ATCTCTCTTCCACTTATTTATTTATAAATGAGGAATTTTAACTATGCTAGCCTACTAGACATGTATACTAACATGCACACACAGCACAATATAAAAGCAATAAATAAAAAACTAATTTTCAACTATTATGGCTTTTATCTATTGTTGTCCTCCGTGTGTCGCCAACCCTAGCTGCTGCCTTATTTGGCCATCTCCACCGGGTCTTGCTGTCGCATCCATCTTGCTCCTTGTTCTGCTGCACCTCTGGTCCTCAAAAGGTTCACGCCTTGCAAGATTCGATCCGCGACACAAATAGAATTTTACATTTTTCGATCCTATATTCCTCGAAGGAATGTACATGTAAACTAGATCGAACATAAAATAAAAATTTACATCCACCGATCCTATATTCCATAAAAGGAATGTACATGTAACTAGATCAAAAATAAAATCCTAATAAAACTAAATACAGCTCCTGCTGTATTTTATAATACAATCATGCACACACATATAATTGCCCTTGACATGTCCAAGGGTTCAATCACACACATAAAAACTATAAGCCATAATAGTTGGATCCTGCATCCACAAAGTTAGCACATCCTACTATTAACCTGCCTAAATTATGTATGACATGTGCATAATTAAACTAATACCAAATACACAGAGGCAAAACCCTAGCTCTGATACCAATTGTTGGTTGCTACTCGAAAAATCTAATGGTTCCACTGTACAAAAATTTTGTACAAAGGTCTGAACCTTTTTCCTAGCTACCATGTGTTCTTTTAAATTAAACTTGGATTACCTGCGGAACTTAACACGTTTGATCCAAATTTAATCTATTTGTTCTTTTAGGTTTTGACTTGGATCTCCTGCGGAACTTAACACGTTCGATCCAAATCACCTAGGTTATTAATTCCATTAAATATTAATTTCCATAATTGGTTCCCAGTACTGACATGGCGAGGCACATGGCCTTCTTGGATATGGGAGCAACCACCACCGACTAGACAAAATCTTTTAAGGAAAGCTAATATTTAATTTCCTAAAATAACTTTAGGTCAACCGAAAAGAACAATCAAATCACAAGGAAAAGAAAAACAAAAGAACATTACATCGAAAACAAATTCGAAACACTAAAATCGTATGCCTCTTGTATTTGGTATTATTTACAAAAATAACTGGTATGATGCGGAAAGGAAAAATACTAGTTATACCTTCTAGAAAGACCTCTTGATCTTCTACCGTATTCCTCTTCCAACCTCGGACGTTGTGTGGGCAACGATCTTCCAAGATGAGGACCACTAAAACACCTTCTTCTCCTCCTTACTAGGTTCGGCCAAATCAAAAGCTTCACCAAGGATGAAGAAAAAAAAAACACCAACCAAACTCCAAGGGATGAAAGCTTTCTCTCCTTCTTCTTCTTCTTCTCCAAGTAGTATCTGGCCACCACAAAAGCTCCAAGCAATGAAGAGTTTCGGCCACCACAAAGAGGAAGAGAGGGAAAGAAGATGGTCGGCCACAACACCAAGGAAAAGAGGGAGAGAATAATAGAGGTTGTGTCTCATGAAGGCACCCCAACCCCCTCTTTTATATTCCTTAGCTTTGGTAAATAAGGAAATTTAATTACAATAAAATTTCCTTAATTTTCCTTGACATGAATTAATTGTGAAAAATAAAATAAAATTTCCCAATTAAACTTGTAATGGCCGGCCACATCAACAAGATCAAACAAGATAATTTCAATCAACAATTAAAATTCCTTATTTGTCTTTGGAAATTTTAAAAAATAAAATTTCCCTTTAAAATCCCTTCATGGTTGATAAAAAGAAATTTCTATAATTTTAATCTTTCAACATGTGAATAATTTTCAAAGAGAAAAAATAAAATATCTTTCCTATCTATAAATAAGGAAAGAGATCTAATCTCTTTTCTTAATCTTTTGTAAAAGAGATATTTTAATTTTAATTCTCTTCAATAAATTATATTTTCCACATAAGAAGATTTTAAAATTAAAATTCTTTTAAATTTAATGGGGGTCGGCCACCTAAGCTTGGATTCAAGCTAGGGCCGGCCACCCATGAACCAAGGCTTGGCCGGCCCTAGCTTGAACCACAAGCTAGCTTGGTCGGCCCCCTTATCATGGGTATGAAGGTGGGTATAGGTGGGTATAGTACTCTATAAATAAGAGGCTACGATAGGGACCGAGAGGAGGAATTGGTTTTGGTTTCCCGATAAAATTAAGCATCCCGTGTTCGCCCCAAACACACAACTTAATTTTATCAATAATAATTCATTCCACTAGAGAACTATTATTGAACTACCGCACCAATCCCAAATTACATTTTTGGGCTGCTTCTTATTATGAGTGTGTTAGTCTCCCTGTATTTAAGATGTCGAATGTCCACTAATTAAGTGAGTTACTGACAACTCATTTAATTAATATCTTAATCCAAGAATAGTACCACTCAACCTTATCGTCATGTCAGACTAAGTCCACCTGCAGGGTTTAACATGACAATCTTTATGAGCTCATCTTGAGGACATTATCAACCTAGATTACTAGGACACAGTTTCCTTCTATAATCAACAACACACACTATAAGTGATATCATTTCCCAACTTATCGGGCTTATTGATTCATCGAACTAAATCTCACCCATTGATAAATTAAAGAAATAAATATCAAATATATGTGCTTGTTATTATATTAGGATTAAGAGTACACGCTTCCATAATAACTGAGGTATTTGTTCGTTTATAAAGTCAGTATAAAAGAAACAATCTCAAATGGTCCTACTCAATACACTCTAAGTGTACTAGTGTAATTATATAGTTAAGATAAACTAATTCCTAATTACACTATGACCTTCCAATGATTTGTTCCTTTCCATTTTAGTAATGAGCTACAGTTTATAATTTATAAGGTACTGATAACATCATCTTCTGTATGTAGCACCACATACTATGTTATCTACAATATAAATTAATTTAACAACTACAACTAAATGTAGATAATTTGACCAAATGTGGTTCTTTATTTAAAATAAATGTTTACAAAAGCTTAGGCTTTCAGTATACACTCTAACAAGAAGATCATACCGGTTCCACTGTACAAAAATTTTGTACAAGTGTCGAACCTTTCCTAAATAACCTATTGTGTTCTTTAGAAGTTAAATTAGGAATCCCAAATGGAACTTAACATTATTGATTCCAAATTTAACTTATCTGTTCTTAATGGTTTAGACTTGGATCGCAAGCGGAACTTAACACTATTGATCCAAATCAACCTATGTTATAAATTTAATTAAATATTAATTTCTAAAAAAATTGGCTTCCAGGACTGCATGGCGAGGCACATGGCCTTCTTGGGTATGGGAGCATCCACCACCGCCTAGACAAAGCTTTTTAAGGAAAGCTAATATTGAATTTCCTTATATAACTCTAGATTTAACCAAAAAGAACAATCGAATCACAAATTTGAAAAATAAAACAAAAGAAACACAAATTAGAAACAAATCCGAAAACTCTAGAATCATATGCCTCTTGTGTTTGGTATTTCCAAAAATAACTATACAAAGAAAACTAGTATGATGCGGAAAATAATTACTAGCTATACCTTTCTTTGTAAGCAAATAACCTCTTGATCTTCTACCATATTCCTCTTCTAATCTCGGACGTTGTGTGGGCAATGATCTTCCGACACGAGAACCACCAAGCTCCTTCTTCTCCATGCTAGATTCATCCACCATCAATTCTCCAAGAGAAGTAGAGGTTCGGCCACCACCACCAAGCTCCTAGGGATGCTAGAAACAAAGCCTCCTTTCTCTCCTTCTTCTCCTAGCTAGAACCGGCCATCAACAAGAGCTCTAAGAGAAGATGAAACCGGCCACTAAAGAAGAAGAGAAGAGAAGAGGGAGAACCTCTAGGGCTAGCCACACCAAGGAGGAAAAGAGAGGAAGAAAAAGAATAAAGTTGTTACCATGAAGGCACCTCTACCCCCTCTTTTATAATCCTTGGTCTTGGCAAATAAGGAAATTTAAATAAAAACTTCCTTAATTCTTTTTCCATGAAAAGGTAAAATTTAATTAATTAAAATTAAAATCATTTTCTTAATTATCATGGCCGGCCACTTTAATCTCCAAAACAAGGAGAGTTTTAATTAACACAAGAATTAAAACTTCCTAATTTGTTTCCGAAAATTTATAAAAAATTTCTCCAATAATTTTTCCCTTCATGGTGGATTGTAAAAGGAAATTTTATAAATTAAAATCTTTCTTTAAACATGTGGATGATTTCCAAAATGGAAAGTTATCTCTAAAAATTAAAATCTCCTTTCAATCTATAAATAAGGAAAGATATTAAATCTTTTCTTAATCTTTTGTAGAAACTTATAAAAGAAAATATTTAATTTTTAAACTCTCTTTTAAATCATGAACATGGTTAAAAAATGAAAGTTTTCTCAAAATTAAAATCTACCTTTCAATCTACAAATAAGGAAAGATTTCAAATCTTTTCTTAATCTTTTGTAGAAAGCTATAAAAGGAAAGATTAAAATTTTAAACTCTCTTTTAAAACCATGGAATCCACATAAGAAAAATTTATAAATAATATCCCTTTTAATATAATGTGGCCGACCACATCATGCTTGGATTCCAAGCATTAGTCGGCCACCAACTTGGCTCAACCACTTGGTCTTGGCCTACCCTAGCTTGGGTTCCAAGCTAGCTTGGTCGGCCCCCTTGGGTTGGATAAGAAGTGGGTATAAATCTCTATATACAAGAGGCTACGATAGGGACCGAGAGGAGGAATTGGTTTTGGTCTCCCGATGAAATTAAGCTTCCCGTGTTCGCCCCGAACACACAACTCAACTTCATCAATAATAATTCATACCACTAAAGAATTATTATTGAACTACCGCACCAATCCCAAATTACATTTTGGGCTCCTTCTTATTATGAGTGTGTTAGTCTCCCTGTGTTTAAGATGTCAAATATCCACTAATTAAATGAGTTATTGACAACTCACTTAATTAATATCTTAGTCCAAGAATAGTACCACTCAACCTCATCGTCATGTCGGACTAAGTCCACCTGCAGGGTTTAACATGACAATCCTTATAAGCTCCTCTTGGGGTCATTCTCAACCTAGATTACTAGGACACAGTTTCCTTCTATAATCAACAACACACACTATAAGTAATATCATTTCCCAACTTATCGGGCTTATTGATTTATCAAGCTAAATCTCACCCATTAATAAGTCAAAGAAATAAATATTAAATATATATGTTTGTTATTATATTAGGATTAAGAGCACGCACTTCCATAATAACTAAGGTCTAGTTCTTTTATCAAGTCAATATAAAAAGAACTTACCTAAAATGGTCATACTCAATACACTTAGAGTGTACTAGTGTAATTTATTAGTCAAGATAAACTAATCCCTAATCACACTACGACTTTACCGACGGTTTGTTCCTTTCCATCTTATTCGTGAGCAACTGTTTATAATTTATAAAGAACTGATAACATGATCTTCTGTGCGTGACACCACACACCATGTTATCTACGATATAAATTATTTGAATAACTACACTTAACATAAATGTAGATATTTTTGACCAATGTGATTCTTTATTTCAAAATAAATGTTTACAAAAGCTAGGCTTTTAGTATACATTCCAACACTATGTCTATCCAGGCAAGAGGCGATTTCAAATATTTTGTCTCTTTCATAGATGACTATTCGAGATATGGGTGCATTTACTTGATGCACCGCAAGTCTGAATGCTTTGATAAGTTCAAAGAGTACAAGACTGATGTAGAGAAATGTTATGGTAAAAGTATCAAAACACTACGGTTTGATCATGGTGGCGAATACCTCTTTGGAGAGTTTAGGAATTACTTATCAGAGGCCGAAATTCAATCCCAATTGTCTGCACCTGGTACACCCCAACAAAATGGTGTGGCAGAAAGAAGGAATAGAACTCTTATGTAGATGGTTAGATCGATGATGAGTTATTCAGAATTACAAGATTTGTTTTGGGGATATGCTCTAGAAACAACAGTGTACATTCTGAATATGACACCTTTTAAATCAGTACCCTCTACTCCCATGGAATTATGGAATGGGTGTAAGCCCAGTCTAAGTCATATTCGGATATGGGGTAATCCAACACATGTGCTGAAGGGAGATACTGACAAGTTGGAATCACGTATAGAAGTTTGTCTATTTATAGAATATCCTAAGGGAACGAAAGGTGATTTGTTTTATAATCCTAAAAATCAGAAGATCATTGTTAGCACCAATGCTCGATTTTTAGAAGAAGATTATGTAATGAACCATAAGCCCATGAGTGAAATTATTCTAGAAGAAATTAGAGAGGACACGTCTAATCTAGTACCAATAGTATAAGATGAAATATCACAAGAAACTGCAACACGTGTCACAAATGATGCACAGTTACAGACAGTGCCTCGTCGTAGTGGGAGGGTTGTGAGGCAATATGAGAGATTCATGTTTTTGGGAGAGTCTTAGGACTTAATCCCTGGTGAACTTGAACCTGATCCCCGGACATATGACGAAACACTCCAAGATAAAGATGCAGTATCTTGGCAAAGAGCGATGAATTCTGAAATAGAATCCATGTATTCTAATAAGGTCTGGGAGCTTGTAGAACCACCAAATGGTGTAAAAGCTATTGGATGTAAGTGGATCTACAAAAGGAAAAGAGGGACAGATGGGAAGGTGAAAACCTTTAAAGCAAGGCTTGTTGCGAACGGGTACACTCAGAAAGAGGAAATCGATTATGAGAAAACTTTTTCGCCAGTGGTCATGCTTAAGTCTATCCGGATACTCTTATATATTGCTGCTCATATGGATTATGAGGTTTGACAAATGGATGTCAAGATAGCTTTCCTTAACGGAAGTCTTAAAGAGAACATCCATATGAAGCAACCAGAGGGGTTCATAGCAAAGGGCAAAGAGCATATAGTTTGTACTTGTCCCAAGCTTCATATATCGATAAAATCCTAGTGGGAAGCCCTCTGTATAAAATGTTGTGCACCACCACCAACAGCTTATGATATAAAAACTGAGGTCACCAAGATCGGGTGTGAAAGACTTAGGAGAATGTGCACACATTCTTGGGATCAAAGTTATAAGGGATCGTAAGAAAAGGATGTTGTGCCTATCTCATGCTTCATATATAGATACAATCCTTGCTCGTTTTAGCATGCAAAACTCCAAGAAAAGTTTCTTACCTTTTAGGAATGGAGTATCTTTATCTAAAGAGATGTCTCCGAAAACATCAAAAGAGATAGAGGACATGAAGGCAATTCCTTATGCTTCGGCTGTGGGAAGCCTAATGTATGCAATGTTGTGTACGAGACCGGATATCTGTTTTGTCGTGGGCATGGTTAGTAAATATCAAAGTAACCCTGGACAAGGACATTGGACTGCTGTAAAGCATATATTGAAGTACCTAAGAAGGACTAGAGATTATATGCTAGTTTACCAAGCTGATGATTTGCTCCCTATGGGTTACACGGATTCAGACTTCCAATCAGATAGGGACAATAGTAAGTCTACATCAGGCTATGTGTTTACTTTAGGAGGTGGAGCCATTGCATGGAGGAGTGTTAAGCAGAAATGCGTTTCAGACTCAATCATGGAATCTGAGTATGTGGCAGCCTCTGAGTCAGCCAAAGAAGCTATATGGCTTAGGAACTTCCTAATCCACTTAGATGTGATTCCTAGTGTAACACCCCTAGAAAGCCTAGATAAGAAAGTAAGGATAATGAGAGTACGAATGAAAAGAAGGTGTAAATATTCTAAGTTAAATATTAAGATGGATTTAGATGATTAAAACTTTATGAAAGAAAAATAAAGTTGAGAGTATAAATCATCTATGCATGATTTAAAATGTATGGAATTAATATGGACAAAAGGAAGAAATATGAGATAATATATATATGTATGAAATATTTATGCATAATGCATAATATAGTAATATACGAATTATTATGTACAAAAGAAAATAAAATGTTAGAAGAGAGATTGAACCTTGGATCTCTTGTAAGGAACATGTATAGGATACCAAAGGGGATAGGAGAATTATTGATAAGGAGAGAAAGGATTAAGTAGTTAAGAATAAGAAAGGATTCTTTCTACTTAAAAGGAAAAGGAAGTAAAAAGAAATAAAAATATACATAAACAAGTTTTGATCCTTGGTTCTCTTGTGGATGCATGCATGTGTTAACCAAGTGGGATAGGAGAGGATATTGTAAGAGGAGAGATAGGAATTTTAATTAAAGGAGAGAAAAGAGAGAAATTAAGGGAAAGAAAAGAGAGAACTCAAAAGGCATTTCTCTAGAATATTCTTGTCATTTAAGGGGAGAAATGAATAGGGAGGATGGATCAAGTCAAGTTTCCTCCCCTCATTTTAGTATAAATAGGCATGGAGGGTGACTTCAACTTCATCCCCCACTCATTCTCCTCCTCTCCTCCCTTTTGTGCCGAGACTCACCTCTCCCTCTCTTCTTCTTCTTGTTGCCGAGCAACACAAGAGGAAGAACCTCTTCTTCCTCTTCACTCTCTCCCTCTTTCTCTCTTGTTGTTGCCGAGCAACACAAGAGGAAAGAGAAGCCTCTTCTTCCTCCTCCTCTCCACCAAAAGACCTAGCCACTCCTCTCCTCCATTGGTGCCGAGCAAAGCAAGCAAGGAAGAAAGGTCCAAGCAAGTTCTCAACTCTAGGAAACTTAAGCGAAGAAGGTAAGCTTCCCTCACCTGTGGTACAAGGCTTTTATATATTTTCAGATTTTATGAGGATTTTAAAACCTAGAAACAAGTTTGAGAAAATTCGGTTAAGAAGAGCTTTCGAAATCTAGTGAGGTTTAACTAAGTCTACACTACATGATAGATTTTCTATGCCATAGAAAAGGGATCTTCTTCATGTTTTTACACCTATATGATGCTTGATCAAAGGAGTACTTAACCCTAGAATTTCGGCCAAAAATATTTTTAAGAGGCTAGGGAAATTATTGTTTTACCCAACTAGTACGAGGTTCTCCCTATGAAATGTTAAGGATCATGTATTTGTTTTCTTGTTTAGAAGATAATTGAAAATAAAAGAAAAAAAGGAAAGGAACCTAGGAAGTGTTATACATAATGAGAAAGAATGAAATTTATGCTATGTATATGCCATGATATGTGATAGCATAGGAAATGCTATACATAATGAGAAAAGAATGAAATTTATGTTATGTATATGTCATGATATGTGATAGCATAGGAAATGCTATACATAATGAGAAAAGAATGAAATTTATGTTATGTATATGCCATGATATGTGTTAGCATAGGAAATGCTATACATAATGAGAAAAGAATGAAATTTATGTTATGTAAATGCCATGATATGTGATAGCATAGGAAATGCTATACATAATGAAAAGAAATGAAAAATGAAATGCATGAAAGATTGTTAGGGATATGATATGATAGTTATGCATGATAAATTATTTTTGTATGGTTTGTACCAAGGGTGGGCTCCGTAAATGCCCCGGGGTCGATGGAATAAGACTCGGGCCTCGTCAGAAATGGGCTTCTGAATGCCCTAGGTCGATGGAGTAAGACTCGGACCTAGTATGTATGTATGGTAGGGTTCAAGACTTGCTACCTTGGACCTACTTAAGAAGCGCGCGCATTATGTATGTGGTACAAACCGGGATCCCCTCTAATGATGATATGAATTTCAAGTACTTATAAGTATAAGCTTTCAAATTCATGATGCATTGCCTACATATGTGCTTGAATTATCTGATGATTAGATATAATGTCATGATATGAATATGATACCCTTGTATGTCGTATGCTTATGATACTACGCATGATATTAATATACGATGATTTTCGGTTTTAGTGAGTTGGAAAGGAACTTACTGAGCCATGAGTGCTCACAGCTTACTTTCCTTGTACCGCAGATAAAGAAGCTGGATGAGCTAGAGGAGCAACAGGAGGAGCAGATAGTGATGTGTGTGGTGGTGGCTCGGCAAAGAACGATCCGGACAAATTAATATTTTTAGTTATAAGTTCAATAATATGTGATATTATGCTTAATAAATTAAATTCTTTAAAGTTTTTATTCTTCCGCTGTTATAACTAAAGCATGTACGTAAGTAGTATAAGAACGTAGCGCCACCTTTGGTTGGGTAAGAAGGGTGGGCGTTACACCTAGTATGCCCAAAATCATCACAATTTATTGTCATAATAGCGGTGTAGTTGCAAACTCTAAGGAACCACGAGCCCATAAGGCGAGTAAATATATAGAGCGCAAGTACCATATGATACGAGACATCGTCAAGCGAGGAGAAGTTGTTGTCACCAAGATTGCATCAGCAGATAACCTCACAGATCCTTTCACTAAGGCCCTTCCGGAGAAAGCTTTTGATCGGCATGTGGAGGGGATGGGAATCAGATGTATGGCAGCGGATATGGCAGTTTAGTCTTTTAGTATAAGTGGGAGATTGTTAGAGTGTATACTAAAAGCTTAGCTTTTGTAAATATTTATTTTAAAATAAATAATCACATTGGTAAAAAAATGTCTACATGCTAAGTGTAGTTGTTCAATTAATTTATATTATAGATAACATGGTCTGTGGTGTCACACACAGAAGATCATGCTATCAGTTCCTTATAAATTATAAACAGTAGCTCACGACCGAGATGGAAAGGAATAAACCATCAGAACATGTTAGCTAGAGCCCTAGAGTCAATCATTTGATAATTGTATTATGGACTTATTGTATCATATTCTTATATTAATAAAGGAATTTGTTTGGTTATTATAATTACTTGTATTGGTGCCAAATAAACTAAGTATAATAATGTCCTTGAGTAGAAGGTTCTTACCTATATCAATCGATTGGTTGAATCGATAGTGAGATGATATAGGGAACACTACTCTAAATCATTCCTAGTCGAGTATTAACATTCAGGGACAATGTTAATGCAATAAGACTAGCATGTAGGTCAACTCGATGACTTGATTCACAAGTCATGGATATGGAGATATCAAGTTGACACTGTTGGGTTTTTCGGGCCGCGAAAACCGCTCTTTGCGTCGCCGAAACCCCGAATCACCCAAGGCCAACGGATCCGTGCAAGGTAAAAATTTTTCGGAAAAACCAAATATGAGTTTGAAAAACCTTTTTAGATCTACTCCTAGATCTACATGTTAAGAATTTTTACCCTTGTTGCGTGCCCTCGCAAATCCCGCTCGTCCAACGGTACGCCGGATCTCGAGAGTGTCAACGTAGACACTCCTCTAATGATATCCACACGAACAAGGAGTGTCTCTCACACTCAAAGGATGGAGAAGAGAGCTCCAAGTGTGCTAGCACTTTCTAGAGCTCTCGGATGGGATTGGAAAGGAAGAAAAAAAGAAGATACAAAAAGGAAATCTTATACACTCACTAGTAGTATCCTCTGTGATCTTCACTCTTCCTAATGCTCTTGGAATCAACTCAACCATCTTCTCCTCCCATGAAACCCACGGCAACAGTAGCAAGGAGGAAGAAAGACAAGGAAGAAGATGATAGCATCAATGCACACATAATACCACAAAATCAAAACCCCTCCATTGCATTAGTGTGGCCGGCCACACAATGTAACCCCCCCCCCCCCCCATTAATGTGGCCGGCCACATTAAAACCAAGGGGAGAGTGTAACCCCCCATGAGGTGTCATGCCTCATGAGGTGGAGGTGATGTGGCAAGGATGAGTCATCCTTATGATGTGGCAATAGATCAAGTCAAACTTGATGTTTCAACTTCCATTTGGTCAAGTCAAAATTGACCAATTTCTTCCTTGTTGAGTTAAATCCAACCTTTGATTCAAGTCAATTTCAATTTAATGAATCTCAATTCATTAATATAAATTGACTCAATGAATCAAATTTAAATTAGACTCATTCAACAATTGAATCTAATTGAGTCTAACTCAATAAGTCTAATTTGAATCCAATCTTTGGTGCATCATATGAACCTAATCAAATTGGTTCATCATATGAACCCAATCTCCATCCACTTGTTTTTTGTGTGTGACCCAATAGGTTCTTGTAACGTTGGCAATGTTTCTAAACTCCTTTAGAAACATAAGCAATGAGCGGTATCTAGCAATACATCATTGCTACCCAAGTTACAAGAAATGTTGAGATCCAACATCACCTTGTGACTACTAATTGTAACTCCTCACAATATGTGACATTGTCCTTCTATCCTAGACATCTAGATTGATCAATATGAGGCATAGACCGTGTCATCCTCTAATCAATCTAAATCTTGAACTCCAAGTAGACTCACTCGATCAAATGAGCTCAACATCTAATGATGACTCATTTGGGCATGGCCATGCACTTAGTGGTCTCACTCTATCAAGAATACCGATGTCGCTCCCGTCATATGGGAGGGATAGATCCCATCTACATCACATCCTCTACATAATTCGTTATATACCCAGTAATCGCCTTTATAGTCCACCCAGTTACGGGTGACGTTTGACGAAACTAAAGTACATAACTCCTTATGTAGGGATCCATGGTGACTTCAGGTCTAAGGACTAATAGTCATACTAATAGCCACATGAGAAAGTATATGACACTCATATAACGATTCATGATACTTTCTCATGGCGGGTCATTCAGTATACATTCTCTAATGCATACCCATGTGTCAGCTTGATATCTCTATATCCATGACTTGTGAGATCAAGTCATCGAGCTGACCTACATGCTAGTCTTATTGTATTAACATTGTCCCTGAATGTTAATACTCGACTAGGAATGATTTAGAGTAGTGTTCCCTATATCATCTCACTATCGATTCAACTAATCGATTGATATAGGTATGAACCTACTACTCAAGGACGCTATTATACTTAGTCTATTTGGCACTAATACAAATAAGTATAATAACCAAACAAATGCCTTTATTAATATACAAGAATATGATACAATGAGTCCATACAATCATCAAATGATTGGCTCTAGGGCTCTAACTAACAGACACATGGGTATGCATTGGAGAATGTATACTGAATGACCCGCCATAAGAAAGTATCATGGATCGTTATATGAGTGTCATATACTTTCTCATGTGACTATTAGTATGACTATTGGCCCTTGACCTGAAGTCACCATGGTTCTCTATATAAGGAGTTATGTACTTTGGTTTCATCAAACGTCACCCGTAACTGGGTGGACTATAAAGGTGATTACTGGATATATATAACGAATTATGCAGAGGGATGTGAGTGATGTAGATGGGATCTATCCCTCCCATATGACGGGAGCGACATCGGTATTCTTGATAGAGTTAGACCACGAACTGCATGGCCATGCCCAAATGAGTCAACGTGAGATGTTGAGCTTATTTGATCGACTGAGTCTACTTGGAGTTCAAGATTTAGATTGATTAGAGGATGACACGGTCTATGCCTCACATTGATCAATCTAGATGTCTAGAATAGAAGGACAATGTCACATATTGTGAGGAGTCACAATTAGTAGTCACAAGGTGATGTTGGATCTCAACATTCTTGTAACTTGGGTAGCAATGATGTATTGCTAGATGCCGCTCATTGCTTATGTTTCTAAAGGAGTTTAGAAACATTGCCAACATTACAAGAACCTATTGGGTCACATACAAAGAACAAGTGGATGGAGATTAGGTTCATATGATGAACCAATTGGATTAGGTTCATATGATGCACCAAGGATTGGATTCGGATTAATTCAAATTAGACTTATTGAGTAAGACTCAATTAGATTCAATTGTTGAATGAGTCTAATTTAATTTTGATTCATTGAGTCAATTTATATTAATGAATTGAGATTCATTAGATTAAAATTGACTTGAATCAAAGGTTGGATATTAACTCAACAAGGAAGAGAATTGGTCAATTTTGACTTGACCAAATAGAAGTTGAAACATCAAGTTTAACTTGATGTATTACCACATCATGAAGGTTGACTCATCCTACATGGCATGACTAACCTTGCCACATCATCTCCACATCATCAAGGGAGATCAAGAGGTTACAATCATCCATTTAATGTGGCCGGCCACATTAAATGGGGAGTTACTCATGTGTGGCTAGCCACATAATGAAAATGGGGTTTCATTTTTGTGGTATTGATTTTGGTGTTGAATGCTTCTTCCTCCTTAGCTCTCTTCCTCCTCCTTCTCCTCTTCTTGGCTGAGAGTTTCAAGCAAGGTGAAGAGGAATGTGTTGAGTTCCAAGAGAAAGGGTGAAGTGAAGGTCACAAAGGAGGGTACCTAGAGGAGTATGTGAGATTTCTTTTCTTTCTCTCCTTTCTCCCTTTTATCCTACCCGAGAGCCCTAGAAAGTGCTAGCATACTTGTGGTTCTCTTCTTCTCCATCCTTGAGTGTTAGAGAACACTTCTTGTTCGTGTGGATATCACTAGAGAGTTGTCTACGTTGACAACTTCAAGATCCGGCGTACCTTGGACTTGCGGGATTGCGAAGGGCTTCGCTTCGAAGGTATAAAATGTTTTTCCTTTGTAGATCTACTGTAGATCATAGTTTGAAACTTGTACTCATATTTCTGAAATTTTTCTTTGCACGGATCCGTTGTCTTTGGGGCTTTCGGGGTTTCCACGACGCGAAAACACGGTTTTCAGGGCCCAAAAGACCCAACAATGGTATCAGAGCCACGTGCGAAGCGAGTACGAGTTTAGATTCGTATTTTTATGAAAAATATAGATCTATAAACTTTCTATAAATTCATGTTTTTATAGTTTTAATGGGTATTTTTCTCGTAGAAGTGAAGTACAAGTGTTTAGACACTTGTAGGCTTCGACTATTGAGAATAATTTTCCGAAACGGCAATGTTTCGCCCCAAAATTTTTTGGGACAGCGGGCTTAGGCGCTTTTACATCGCAAAGGAACCCTCGCGATGGTTAGATCGCGGGTAGGGGCGCTGCCCCTGGCCCCGCAAGGGGATTCGTTCTGCGATTGCGTCCGAAAATCGCTAAACGGAACCGCCGGGAAATTGTACTCGTAAAAATTGTAAAAAATTATAGAAAAATTATAAAAAATTATAGAAATATATAATTTTGAATTATATATTATTTTTGTGATAGCCATGGCCCAAAGACCCAATTTGATTGGATAATTTGTGTTGTAATTCATAATACGGCCTGTGTGCCGTGATGTGATGTGCGTGTTGTATGTTTTTATTTTTCCGCGACCTACGCGTCGTGCCTTTCTCTTTTATTCTTGTTGTAAATTAGATTTAGACTCGAATGTAACTCGAGTTTCAAAATGTAATGTAAATTTTGAAGCGGTGGAAGGTCCACTCGAGACGGAGTTACGAGGAGGGCGCGAGCAACACGAGGTGGTCAAAGGAAAGAGCTTGAGAAGCTGTTGACCTTAGGTTGACCATCCGATCTTCTCATTGGCTTGAGAAGATCGTAGTAGGGCCATGACATAATCTCATTGGCTCGAGATGCTTACAAGAAGCATCAAGATGACGCATTAGATGTGTCCTATCTTATGCTCGCGACCATGAACTCTGAGCTTCAGAAGCAACATGAGTTGATGGGCGCTTACGATATGGTTGAACATCTTTGTCACATATATCAACGACAAGCAAGGCACTGGAAGAGGAACTCTAAAGAATACCTGGAAGATCTTACGAAAAAGAGAAATAAGATTTATACTTCAGGTATACATGTTATAGAAGTCAACCTCTCTATTTCTTCATCGTGGGTATTAGATACCGGATGTGCTTCGCACATTTGTACTAATATACAAGCGCTGAGAAATAGCAGGGCATTGACGAAGGGTGAGATAGACCTACGAGTAGGTAATGGAGCACGGGTTGCTGCTATTGCTGTAGGAACTTACTATCTATCTCTGCCCTCTGGGCTTGTACTAGAATTAGATGATTGTTGTTATGTGCCTACTTTAACTAAGAACATTATATCTGTTTCTTGTTTGGACAAGAAAGGTTTTTCGTTTATAATAAAGAACAAATGTTGTTCCGTCTATTTAAACGAAATGTTCTATTGTAGTGCACCTCTGATAAACGGACTCTATATTCTAGACCTTGAGAGTCCTATCTATAACATTAGTACCAAGAGGTTCAAGTCAAGTGACATGAACCAAACCTATCTCTGGCACTGTCGCTTAGGTCATATAAATGACAAGCGCTTATCCCAGCTCCATAAGGATGGTTTGCTGGACTCATTTGATTTTGAATCTTATGAGATATGCGAGTCATGCCTACGAGGCAAGATGACCAAGACTCCCTTTAGAGGGCACAGCGAAAGAGCGACTGATTTGTTAGGACTCATACATAGTGATGTATGTGGCCCTTTCAATATCGCTGCTAGAGGCGGTTATAGGTACTTCATCACATTTATTGATGACTTCAGTAGATATGGTTATGTGTACTTGATGACACATAAGTCAGAATCCTTTGAAAAGTTCAAAGAATTCAATAATGAAGTACAGAACTAGCTTGGCAAGAGTATTAAGATACTTCGAGCCGATCGAGGTGGAGAATACCTTAGCCATGAGTTCCGTGACTATCTAGCTGAGTGTGGGATTCTATCCCAACTCCCTCCTCCTGGAATACCACAGTGGAATGGTGTATCCGAAAGGAGGAATCGTACCCTATTAGATATGGTACGATCTATGATGAGTCACACAGATCTTCCGACATACCTTTGGGGTTATGCTCTAGACACGGCAGCTTTTATACTCAACCGAGTTCCATCCAAGGCTGTGATAAAGACACCATATAGGATATGGACTGGGAGAGATGCCCAGGTGTCTTTCATGAGAATTTGGGATTGTGAGGCTTACATTAGACGTCAAGTCTTAGACAAGTTAGGACCCAAATCCAACAAGTGTTACATTATTGGATATCCCAAGGAAACTAAGGGATATTACTTCTACATTCCCAGTTAGCACAAGGTAGTTGTGGCAAAGACTGGGGTCTTTCTAGAAAGGGACTTTGTTTCTAGAAAGACTAGTGGGAGCGCTTTCGATCTTGAAGAAGTTCAAGATGCGAACAATAGCACTGATGCCTCGATGGAAGTTGAACTGCAATCACAAAATGTTGTGGATGATGGTGTTCCACAAAGAGTTGAGGGACAACAACCAGTTCAAGTAGACATACCTCTTCGCATGTCTGATAGGGTACGTCGTCAGCCTGAGAGATACTCATTTCTCTTGTCTGACCATGATGACATTGTGCTCATAGAGGATGAGCCTACCACCTATCAGGAAGCTGTGATGAGACCAGATTCCGAGAAATGGCTAGAAGCCATGAGATCCGAGATGGAATCCATGTACACCAACCAAGTATGGACTTTGGTTGATCCACTTGAAGGGGTAAAACCCATTGGGTGCAAGTGGGTCTTTAAGAGAAATACTGATATGGATGGACTTATCTATAAGGGTCGCTTGGTAGCTAAAGGTTTCAAGTAGATTCATGCTATTGACTATGATGAGACCTTTTCTCCAGTAGCGATGTTTAAGTCCATTCGGATCATGCTTGCTATTGCAGATTACCACGATTACGAGATCTGGCATATGGACGTCAAAACCACGTTTCTGAATGAAAACCTACTCGAGGATGTGTACATGACACAACCTGAGGGTTTTGTAGATTCACAGCATACTAACAGAGTATGCAAGCTGCATAGGTCCATTTATGGACTAAAGCAAGCTTCTCGGAGCTGGAATCTTCGATTCGATGATGCAATCAAATAGTTTGGTTTCATCAAGAACGAAGATGAACCTTGTGTCTACAAGAAGGTTGTAGGGGACATAGTTGTCTTCCTCATATTGTATGTGGATGACATACTACTCATTGGGAAGGACATCCCTTTGCTTCAGTCTGTCAAGACCTGGCTAGGGAGTTGCTTCTCAATGAAGGACTTAGGTGAGGAATCCCGAATTCTAGGGATACAGATCTATAGAGATAGATCTAAGAGATTGCTTGGCCTAAGTCAGAGTACATACATTGACAAGGTACTCCTTCGGTTTGCCATGCAGAACTCCAAGAAGGGATTTCTGCCGATGTCACATGGTGTGAGTCTTTCGAAGACTCAAGGTCCCCCTTTTAGAGAGGAGAGATACTGTATGGATCAGATCCCTTATGCCTCAGCCATAGGATAGATCATGTACGCCATGCTATGTACTCGACCTGATGTCTCGTATGCTTTGAGCATGATGAGCAGATACCAGTCAGATCCAGGTGAAAGTTACTAGATAGCGGTCAAGAATATTCTTAAGTACTTAAGAAGGACTATAGAATATTTCTTGATATATGGAGGCAATGATGAGCTAGCTGTAAAGGGTTACAGTGATGCTAGCTTCCAGACCGACCAGGATGACTATAGATCGCAGTCGGGGTTCGTGTTTTGCATTAATGGTGGTGCTGTGAGCTGGAAGAGTTTGAAGCAGGACACAGTAGCTGATTCTACGACAGAGGCCGAGTATATTACTGCATCAGGGCAGCAAAGGAGGCAGTTTGGATTCGCAAGTTTATCACTGAACTTGGGGTGGTTCCTAGCATTGCTGACCCTATTGAGCTCTACTGTGACAACAATGGAGCTATAGCACAGGCGAAGGAACCTCGCTCACACCAGTGGACCAAACACATACTACGGCGCTTCCATCTCATTCGAGAGATCATCGAGAGAGGAGATTTGAAGATTTGTAGAGTACCAACAGAGGCTAACATCACAGATCCCTTGACCAAGGCTTTGGCACAAAGGAAGCATGATGGTCACACTAGGTCATTGGGGCTTAGAGCCTACACTGATTGGCACTAGTGCTAGTGGAAGATTGTTAGCTAGAGCCCTAGAGCCAATCATTTGATGATTGTATTATGGACTTATTGTATCATATTCTTATATTAATAAAGGCATTTGTTTGGTTATTATACTTACTTGTATTGGTGCCAAATAAACTAAGTATAATAACGTCCTTGAGTAGAAGGTTCTTACCTATATCAATCGATTGGTTGAATCGATAGTGAGATGATATAGGGAACACTACTCTAAATCATTCCTAGTCGAGTATTAACATTCATGGACAATGTTAATGCAATAAGACTAGCATGTAAGTCAACTCGATGACTTGATCTCACAAGTCATGGATATGGAGATATCAAGTTGACACATGGGTATGCATTGGAGAATGTATACTGAATGACCCACCATGAGAAAGTATCATGGATCCTTATATGAGTGTCATATACTTTCTCATGTGACTATTAGTATGACTATTGGTCCTTAGACCTGAAGTCACCATGGTTCCCTACATAAGGAGTTATGTACTTTGGTTTCGTCAAACGTCACCCGTAACTGGGTGGACTATAAAGGCGATTACTGGGTATATAACGAATTATGCAAAGGGATGTGAGTGATGTAGATGGGATCTATCCCTCCCATATGACGGGAGCGACATCGGTATTCTTGATAGAGTTAGACCACGAAGTGCATGACCATGCCCAAATGAGTCAACATGAGATGTTGAGCTCATTTGATCGAGTGAGTCTACTTGGAGTTCAAGATTTAGATTGATTAGAGGATGACACGGTCTATGCCTCACATTGATCAATCTAGATGTCTAGGATAGAAGGACAATGTCACATATTGTGAGGAGTCACAATTAGTAGTCACAAGGTGATGTTGGATCTCAACATTCTTGTAACTTGGGTAGCAAAGATGTATTGCTAGATGCCGCTCATTGCTTATGTTTCTAAAGGAGTTTAGAAACATTGCCAACGTTACAAGAACCTATTGGGTCACACACAAAGAACAAGTGGATGGAGATTAGGTTCATATGATGAACCAATTGGATTAGATTCATATGATGCACCAAGGATTGGATTCGGATTAATTCAAATTAGACTTATTGAGTTAGACTCAATTAGATTCAATTGTTGAATGAGTCTAATTTAAATTTGATTCATTGAGTCAATTTATATTAATGAATTGAGATTCATTAGTTTAAAATTGACTTGAATCAAAGGTTGGATATTAACTCAACAAGGAAGAGAATTGGTCAATTTTGACTTGACCAAATAGAAGTTGAAACATCAAGTTTGACTTAATGTATTGCCACATCATGAAGGTTGACTCATCCTACATGGCATAACTAACCTTGCCACATCAACTCCACGTCATCAAGGGAATTCAAGAGGTTACAGTCCTCCATTTAATGTGGCCGGCCACATTAAATGGGGAGTTACTCATGTGTGGCCGGCCACATAATGAAAATGGGGTTTCATTTTTGTGGTATTGATTTTGGTGTTGAATGCTTCTTCCTCCTTAGCTCTCTTCCTCCTCCTTCTCCTCTTCTTGGCCGAGAGTTTCAAACAAGGTGAAGAGGAATGTGTTGAGTTCCAAGAGAAAGGGTGAAGTGAAGGTCACAAAGGAGGGTACCTAGAGGAGTATGTGAGATTCCTTTTATTTCTCTCCTTTCTCCCTTTTTAAATCCTACCCGAGAGCCCTAGAAAGTGCTAGCACACTTGTGGTGCTCTTCTTCTCCATCCTTGAGTGTTTGACAACACTTCTTGTTCGTGTGGATATCACTAGAGAGTTGTCTACGTTGACAACTTCGAGATCCGGCGTACCTTGGACTTGCGGGATTGCGAAGGGCTTTGCTTTGAAGGTATAAAATGTTTTTCCGTTGTAGATCTACTGTAGATCATAGTTTGAAACTCGTAATCATATTTCCAAAATTTTTCTTTGCACGGATCCGTTGGCTTTGGGGCTTTCGGGGTTTCCGCGACGCGAAAACGCGGTTTTCGCGGCCCGAAAAACCGAACAGAACAGTCGTAGTGTAATTAGGTATTAGTTTATCTTGACTATATAATTACACTGGTACATTTATAGTGTATTGAGTAGGACCATTTGGGCAATTTCTTTTTATACTGATTAAATAAAAGAACAAGACCTCGGTTATTATGAAAGTGTGTGCTCTTAATCCTAATATAATGACAAGCATATATATTTAATATTTATTTCTTTAATTTATCAATGGGTGAGATTTAGTTTGATAAATCAAAAGGCGCGATAAGTTGGGAAATGATATTACTTATAGTGTGTATTGTTGATTATAAAAGAAAACTGTGTCTTAGTAATCTAGGTTGATAATGTCCCCAAGAGGAGCTCATAAGGATTATCATGTTAAACCCTGCAGGTGGACTTAGTCCAACATGACGATAAGGTTGAGTGGTACTACTCTTGGAGTAAGACATTAATTAAAATGAGTTGTCAGAAACTCAATTAATTAGTGGACATCCGATATCTTAAACACAGGGAGAATAACACACTTTTGATAAGAAAGAGCCCATAATGTAATTTGGGATTGGTGAGATAGTGCAATAATAACTCTTTAGTGGAATGAGTTATTATTGATGAACTTGAGTTGTGTGTTCAGGGTGAACACGGGATACTCAAGCTCGTCGGGAGGCCAAAACCAATTTCTCCTCTAAGTCCCTGTCGTAGCCTCATTAATGCCTCATATCCACTCATTGGAAGCCCATCTTGGTTTCCAAGAAGGGGCCGACCCATGGCTTGATGACCAAGCCAAAGGGGTCGGCCATATTCTCCTTAAGGTGGCCGGTCATATGCTTCATGAAGGGGCCGGACACATAATTCAAATTAAGAGTGGTGTTTTAAATTTTTAAAATCTTCTCTTTGTAGATATCTACAAGTTTTAAAAGAGAGATTTTTAAATTATAAAACTTTCCTTATTTGAATTAGGCCACATGGTTTAAAATAAAGTTTTAAAAGTTTTAAAACTTTCCTTTTTTAACCGTCCACATGGTTTTAAAAAGAGAGTTTTAAATTTGAAACTTTTCCTTTTTTGTAACCATTATAAAAAAGAAAATTTTAGAAGAGATGTTTTAAATTTTAAAACTAGGTTTTAATTTTTAGAACTTTCCTTTTTTAAACATCACATTAGGAAATTAAAAGAGTGCTTATAAAATTTTATAAGAGCTTTCCTTCTTTGCTTATAAAATTTTTACAAAATATTTTTCTCCCTCTTTATAGGGGTTGGCCACCCTTGCTTGGTGTCCAAGCAAGGCGACGGCCATTAAGTGAATAAAAGAGGAGGAAAAGGAAAATAAAAGGGGGAAAGGAAATCAAGGGGAAGATTTTAATTTTTGTAAAAAAAAAAATCTTTCCTTATTTGCCTTGGGCAAGTATTATAAAAGAAGGAGAGGAGAGGCCTCATAAGGTATCAATTCTTATTCTCTTGCTTGTGCTCTCTCTTGTGGCCGGCCCTCTCCCCTTTCCTTTCCCCTTGCTCTCTTTTGTTCCTTGGTGGTGGTTGTGGTCGAAACTTAGAGAAGGAAGAGGAGCTTTTGGGTGGTGTTCATCTTGGAGGTTCGTTGCCCACACGACGTCCAAGAGGAGGCAAGGAATACGGCAGAAGATCAAGAGGTCGTTGCATACAAAGAAAGGTATAACTAGCAATTATTTTTCGCATCATGCTAGTTTTTCTTTGTATGATTTCTAAACACAAGAGGCATATGATTCTAGAGTTTCGAATTTGTTATTTGAGTTTTTGTTTTTTGTTTTTTATTTTTCGAATTTGTGATTCGATTGTTCCTTTTGATTAAACCTAGTGTTATACAAGGAAATTAAATATTAGATTTCCTTAAAAGGCTTTGTCTAGGCGATGGTGGATGATCCCATACCCAAGAAGGACTAGTGTCTCGCCATGTAGTCCTGGAAGCAAATTTTAGAAATTAATATTTAATTGAATTTATAACATAGGTGGATTTGGATCAATAATGTTATGTATCGTTTGCGATCCAATTCTAAACCATTAAGAACAGATAAGTTAAATTTGGAATCAATAATGTTAAGTTCCGTTTGCGATTCCTAATTTAATTTCTAAAGAACACAATAGGTTGTTTAGGAAAGGTTCGACACTTGTATAAAATTTTTGTACAGTGGAACCGGTACCATCTTCCTAGGACCAACCAAAAATTGGTATCAGAGGTAGGGTTTGCCTCTGTTTATTTGGTTTTCAGTTTAATTATGCACGTGTCATACATAATTTAGGCAGGGTAATAGTTGGATGTATTAACTCTGTGGTTGTAGGCTCCAACTATTATGGCTTACAGATATTGTGTGTGATTGGACCCTTGGACATGTCAAGGGTATTTTTGTGTGTGCATAATTGTATATATTAGATACAGCAGGAGTTGTATTAGTTTTAGGATTTTACATTTTTGTTTCGATCTAGATTACATGTACATTCCTTTGTGGAATATAGGATCGATATATGTAAAATTCTATTTTTTTGTCGCAGATCATATCTTTGCAAGGTGTGGTACTATTGGAGGACCAGAAGCACAGTGGAAAAAGGAAGCTTGATGGACCCGACGGCATGAACCCTAGGGCTGGCAACACGCGATGGACAGTGATGGAAAAGGCCATAATAGTTGGAAAATAATTTCCATATTTATTGCTTTTATTTACTGTTATGTGTGTGATATGTGCTTACTAGGTCAAATTTCCTCACCTTAAATAACTAAGTGGGAGAGGGATTTTTTAATAAATTCCACGATCTCCATTACTGGGTTGTAAGTGATGCAAACAAACTTGCGCGTTGGCTCTGAGTGCGTTCCTCCATATCGGATGAGTTTGTTTGTGGATCACTAGATCAAACTTCCATTTTGGATGACTATAAGAAATTAATTAGGAGCGTGTGATCTTCCCCATCGGAAGGGGCACAATCTTATTTAATGGACTAAGTGTCAAGTAATGGTATACACTTAGGCACATCTAATAATATCCTCCACATCGGAGTTACTGCTATTATTTGTGTGACCAAAGGAAAACCAACTATTAATTTTATTTGTCATAAAGTTAGGTTGATAAGAATAAAATTAATAGGTAAAACCTTCTCTTACAAATGTTTGATTTTGTATACGTCCACACTATCGTGGCATGCAAAATTCACGGTGATTTGAGGTGTTGGTTATTTTAAATAGTATTATTTGAGAAATCAATATTATTTTAAATTTAGAGTCTTGACCAAAGTTTATTTTGTGATTCTTAGGATGACTTTCAACCCACTGGTCATCATACTGAAAGAGAACAAACTTACTGGTCTCAATTATATAGATTGGAAAAGAAACCTGGGCATTGTCCTAACTACTGAGGGCTATAAGTTTGTACTGTCAAAGGAGTGCCCTAATGCGCCTAATGGTGAGTCTACCCAAGAGGAGATTGAGAATCATAGGAAATGGGTAAATGCAGATAAGATGGCGCGGTGTTACATTTTGGCTTCAATGTCAAATGTGCTGCAACATCAGCATCAGGATTTACCAACAGCTTATGATATAATGAACAATCTCAAGGATCTCTTTGGTCACCAGGATTGGGCTGCTAGGCAAGAAGCTATGAGAAAGTTAATGACAGCCACCATGACAGAGGGAACTCCCGTAAGGGATCATATCCTAAAGATGATGGCTTATTTAAACGAAATACAAATCCTTGGAGGAGAAATCAATGGGGAAACCTAGATCAATATCATTCTCCAAACGCTACCCAGAAGTTTTGAGCATTTCTGCCTGAACCATAATATAAATAAAAGGATGTATTCATTGGCGAAACTGCTGACAGAACTTCAGGCAGTAGAAGGGCTATTTTGTCATAATTCTCAGATTCACAATGTTGAAAATGGTTCTACTTCTAAGTCGAAAAGCAAGAAGAAGAAGAAATAGGTTGTTTCAGCAAAGAAGATGAATAAACCTCAAGGTACAGGACAAAAAGCTAGAATGAAGAAGCCGAAGGGCAAGTGCTTCATGTACAAGCAGTCAGGACATTGGAAGGAAGACTGTCCTCATAGGAAAGAGAATAATAAAGGTATATCTCATGCTCTAGTAGTTGAAACATGTTTAGCGGTGTTATCTACCAGCACCTGGTGTGTAGATACGGAAGCCACTAATCATGTCTACAACTCTTTGCAGGGGTTTCAGGAAACCCGACGACTATTTGAAGGAGAGATAACCATCTACATGGGCAATGCTACTAAGGTGGCGGCTATTGCAGTGGGAGACGTCTACTTATCTTTTGATAGAAATAGAAGTTTGATTTTAAGAAATTGTCTTTATGTACCTAGTTTCAGAAAGAATTTAATTTCAATTTCTAAACTATATTTGGATGGATATTCTGTTTCTTTTAATAACAATGTGGTTATAAAGCGAAATAGAGTTATTATATGTTCTGGTGTATTGGTTGGCAATTTATATACATTAAATCTAATTTCTTTCACAAAGCAACAAATGAAAATTAATAACACATCTTCCAATTCCAATAAGAGAAAGGAACCTTCGGAGATGACCAAACATATCTTTGGCATCTAAGGTTTGGTCATATTAACTTAAGTAGGATTCAAAGGATTGTAGCTGATGGACTCTTGGGTTCATTAGTGGTGGAAAACTTTCCAACCTGTGAATCTTGCTTGGAAGGTAAAATGACCAAGAGACCTTTTAAGGCCAAGGGGTATAGAGCCAAAGATGTGTTAGAACTGGTTCATTCTGATTTGTGTGGTCCTATGTCTATCCAGGCAAAAGGTGATTTTGAATACTTTGTCTCTTTTATAGATGAGTATTCGAGATACGGATACATTTACTTGATGTGCCGCAAGTTTGAGTGCTTTGATAAGTTCAAAGAGTACAAGGCTGATGTGGAGAAACGTCTTGGTAAAAGTATCAAGACACTACGGTCTAATCGTGGTGGCGAATACCTCTTAGGAGAGTTTAGGAATTACATATCAGAAGCTGGGATTCAATCCCAATTATCTGCACCTGGTACACCCCAACAGAATGGTGTGGAAGAACGACGGAATAGGACTCTTATGGAGATGGTTAGATCAATGATGAGTTATTCAGAATTACCAAAATCATTTTGGGGAAACGCTCTGGAAATGGCAGCGCACATTCTGAACTTAGTACTTTCTAAATCAGTACCCTCTACTCCCATAGAATTGTGGAATGGGCGAAAGCCTAGTCTGAGACATATTCAGATTTGGGGTAGTCCAACACATGTGCTGAAAGAAGATGCTGATAAGTTGAAATCTCGTACAGAAGTTCGCATGTTTGTGGGGTATCCTAGAGGGACGAAAGGTGATTTATTTTATAGTCCTAAAGATCAGAAGGTCATTGTTAGCATGAATGCCTAGTTTTTAGAAGAATACTATATAATGGACCACAAGTCCAAAAGTAAAATTGTTCTAGAAGAAATGAGAGAGGGCACGTCTACTTTAGTACCAATAGTACAAGATGAAGTACCACAAGAAACTACAACATGTGTTACAAATGATGCACAGTTACAGACAGTGCCTCGTCGTAGTGGGAGGGTTGTTAGGCAACCTGAGAGATTCATGTTTTTGGGAGAATCTTCGGACTTGATCCTGGGTAAATATGAACCTGATCCCCGGACGTATGACAAAGCACTCCAAGATAAAGATGCAGTATATTGGCAAAAGGCGATGAATTCTGAAATAGAATCAATGTATTCTAATAAGGTCTGGGATCTTGTAGAACCACCAAATAGTATAAAAGCCGTTTGATGCAAGTGGATCTACAAAAGGAAAAGAGGGACAGACGGGAAGGTAGAAACCTTCAAAGCAAGGCTTATTGCGAAAGGGTACACTCAGAAAGAGGGAATCGATTATAAGGAGACCTTTTCATCGATAGCTATGCTTAAGTCTATCTGGATACTCTTATCCATTGATGCTTATATGGATTATTAGGTTTAGCCAATAGATGTCAAGACAGCTTTCCTTAACAGAAGACTTGAAGAAAACATCCATATGAAGCAACCAGAGGGGTTCATTGAAAAAGGCAAAGAGTATCTAGTGTGCAAGCTCAATCGGTCTATTTATGGACTAAAGCAAGCTTCAAGATCTTGGAACATTCGTTTTAATGATGTAATCCAGTTATATGGATTTATTCAGTGTCCGGATGAGTCTTGTGTATACAAGAAGTGTAACGGAAACATGGTGGTATGTCTTGTACTATACGTAGATGACATTTTGTTAATTGGAAACAATGTCAAAGTGTTATCAGACGTAAGGGTATGGTTGTCCAAATAATTCCATATGAAGGACATAGGATAATGTGCACACATTCTTGGGATCAAAGTCATAAGGAATCACAAGAAAAGGATGGTGTGCCTATCTCAAGCTTCATATATAGATACAATCCTTGCTCGTTTTAGCATGCAAAACTCCAAGAAAGGTTTCTTACCTTTTAGGCATGGAGTAGCTTTATCTAAAGAGATGTTTCCGAAAACATCAAAAGAGATAGAGTTCATGAAGGCAGTTCCTTATGCTTCGGCTGTGGGAAGCCTAATGTATGCAATGCTGTGTACAAGACCGGATATCTATTTTACCGTGGGCATGATTAGCAGATATCAAAGTAATCCTGGACAAGGACATTGGACTACTGTAAAGCATATATTGAAGTACCTGAGAAGGACTAGAGATTATATGCTAGTTTACCAAGTAGATGATTTGCTCCCTATGGGTTACACGGATTTAGACTTCCAATCAGATAGCGACAATAGTAAATCTACATCAGGCTATGTGTTTACTTTAGGAGGTGGAGCCATTGCATGGAGGAGTGTAAAGAAGAAATGCATTTCAGACTCAACCAT
Organism: Zingiber officinale; assembly: GCF_018446385.1. NCBI lineage: Eukaryota > Viridiplantae > Streptophyta > Magnoliopsida > Zingiberales > Zingiberaceae > Zingiber > Zingiber officinale. The sequence goes on along the minus strand of NC_055997.1, from coordinate 45,722,961 downwards.
GGAAGCTGAGTATGTGGCAGCCTCTGAGGCAGCCAAAGAAGTTGTATGGCTTAGGAACTTCCTAATGGACTTAGATGTGGTTCCTGGTTTGCACAAAATCATCAGAATTTATTGTGATAATAGCGGTGAAATTGTAAACTCGAAGGAACCACGAGCCCATAAAGCGAGTAAACATATAGAGCGCAAGTACCACCTGATACAAGACATCGTCAAGCGAGGAGAAGTTGTTGTCGCCAAGATTGCATCAGCAAATAACCTGGCAGATCCTTTCACTAAGGCCCTTCCGGCGAAAGCTTTTGATCGGCATATGAAGGGGATGGGAATCAGATGTATGGCAACAGATATGGCAGCTTAGTCTTTTAGTATAAGTCAGAGACTGTTAGAGTATATACTAAAAGCCTAGCTTTTGTAAATATGTATTTTAAAATAAAGAATCACATTGGTCAAAAATGTCTACATCCTAAGTGTAGTTATTCAAATAATTTATATTGTAGATAACATGGTGTATGGTGTCACACATAGAAGATCATGCTATCAGTTCCATACAAATTATAAACAATAGCTCACGACCGAGATGGAAAGGAATAAATCATCAGAACAGTCGTAGTGAAATTAGGTATTAATTTATCTTCACTATATAATTACACTAGTACACTTAGAGTGTATTGAGTAGGACCATTGAGGCAGTTTCTTTTTATACTGATTAAATAAAAGAATAAGAACTTAGTTATTATGTGAGTGTGTGCTCTTTATCCTAATATAATGACAAACAAATATATTTAATATTTATTTCTTTAATTTATCAATGGATGAGATTTAGTTCGATAAATCAAAAGGGCCGATAAGTTGGGAAATGATATTACTTATAGTGTGTGTTGTTGATTATAGAAGGAAACTGTGTCCTAGAAATCTAGGTTGATAATGCCCCCAAGAGGAGCTCATAAGGATTGTCATGTTAAACCCTGCAAGTGGGCTTAGTCCAACATGACGATAAGGTTGAGTGGTACTACTCTTGGACTAAGACATTAATTAAAATGAGTTGTCAGTAACTCAATTAATTAATGGACATCCGATATCTTAAACTCAGGGAGATTAACACACTCATGATAAGAAGGAGCCCATAATGTAATTTGGGATTGGTGCGGTAGTACAATAATAACTCTCTAGTGGAATGAGTTATTATTGATGAACTTGAGTTGTGTGTTTAGGGCGAACACGGGATACTCAAGCTCATCGAGAGGCAAAAACCAATTTCTCTTCTAGGTCCCTGTCGTAGCCTCATTAATGCCTCATATCCACTCATGAGAAGCCCATCTTGGTGTCCAAGAAGGGGTCGACCCATGGCTTGGTGACCAAGCTAAAGGGGCTGGCCATATTCTCCTTAAGGTGGTCGGCCATATGCTTCATGAAGGGGCCGACCACATAATTCAAATTAAGAAGGGTGTTTTGAATTTTTAAAATCTTCTCTTTGTAGATATCTACAAGTTTTAAAAGAGAGATTTTAAAATTATAAAACTTTCCTTATTTGAATTAGGCCACATGGTTTAAAAGAAAGTTTTAAAAGTTTTAAAATTTTCCTTTTTAACCGTCCACATGGGTTTAAAAAGAGAGTTTTAAATTTGAAACTTTTCCTTTTTCGTAACCATGATAAAAAATGAAATTTTAGAAGAGATGTTTTGAATTTTAAAACTTGGTTTTAATTTTTAGAACTTTCCTTTTTTAAACATCACATTAGGAAATTAAAAGAGCGCTTGTAAAATTTTGTAAGAGCTTTCCTTCTTTGCTTATAAAATTTTTACAAAATATTTTTCTCCCTATTTATAGGGGCTGGCCACCCTTGCTTGGTGTCCAAGCAAGGGGCCGACCATTAAGTGAATAAAAGAGGAGGAAAAGGAAAATAAAAGAGGAAAGGAATCAAGGGGAAGATTTTAATTTTTGTAAAAAAAAAATCTTTCCTTATTTGCCTTGGGCAAGTATTATAAAAGAAGAGGAGGAGAGACCTCATGAGGTATCAATTCTTATTCTCTTGCTTGTGCTCTCTCTTGTGGCCGGCCCTCTCCCCTTTCCTTTCCCCTTGCTCTCTTTTGTTCCTTGGTGGTGGTTGTGGCCGAAACTTAGAGAAGGAGGATGAGCTTTTGGGTGGTGTTCATCTTGGAGGTTCGTCACCCACACGACGTCCAAGAGGAGGCGAGGAATATGGCAGAAGATCAAGAGGTCATTGCATACAAAGAAAGGTATAACTAGCAATTATTTTCCGCATCATGCTAGTTTTTCTTTATATGATTTCCAAACACAAGAGGCATATGATTCTAGAGTTTCGAATTTGTGATTCGAGTTTGTGTTTTTTTTTGTTTTTCGAATTTGTGATTTGATTGTTCCTTTTGGTTAAACCTAGAGTTATATAAGGAAATTAAATATTAGATTTCCTTAAAAGTCTTTGTCTAGGCGGAGGTGGATGATCTCATACTCAAGAAGGTCTAGTGCCTCGCCATACAATCCTGGAAGCCAATTATAGAAATTAATATTTAATTGAATTTATAACATAGGTGGATTTGGATCAATAATGTTAAGCATCATTTGCGATCCAAGTCTAAACCATTAAGAACAGATAAGTTAAATTTGGAATCAATAATGTTATGTTCCGTTTGCGATTCCGAATTTAATTTCTAAAGAACACAATAGGTTGTTAGGAACCGTTCGGGCCTTGTACAAAATTTTTGTACAATGGAACCGATACGATCTTCCTAGGACCAACCAACAATCTAACTAAGTACGAGCAATCCAAGCATTGAAATCTCCATGAAACAGAGTAAATTTGTCCTCTATTGACCGAGCCAACAAGAGTGTGTGACTCTAACTTTCACCCAGCTAGTAGTAGCCTAGGTTGGTACGATTATTGCTATTCCATAAGACTGTAATCCCTAATCTCTATTAAGGGTTTGATAGCCCTCACCTCTACTATTCGACTCAGCAATAGTTGAATCTCTAGAAAAATCACTTTTTTTGGCCACAGGTTCAGATCTAATCGAATCAACAGGTCAATTCCATGGTTAACATGCAACTAAATTGGAGAGTGTCTAACCATAACCTAACTAGATAGTAACATAGAAGATATGATATTAGTTATACAAACTTACTTCCTATAGCTTGGAGATGTCCTACCGCTGCCAGGTCTCAAAACTTAAAAAGTCATATTAAGAAAAAAACCCATGAAATCTGAAACATGAAGAAATTGGATTCACAACTTGTGGCTTTGATACCAATAAATTATCAAATCCCAAAAGAGTCCCTACCCAACAAACAGACAACATCTTCCCCCTTATGATAATGTATGAAATCTGGATACATTGCCACATGGTTGTACATGTATAATAACTACAACCCACATGGATGTAACCATACACCACCATGCAGGATAATGAGCAACCCACACGGCTGAAATAAAAATGCAGCGGAAGACATAAGATAAGCCACCTACACCAAAAATGAATGTTTGTGAGTTGACCTGGCTTAACACATCAACCGCCAAAAACAAATAAAAGAAGTCACAAGGATAAAATCAAAGTCCAAGTCAAATTATTACATTACCAAGTCCACAAATCTAACATGCAAGAAAAAGTAGAAGATAAAACTAGAAACCATCCTTAGATGTGACGTGAGACTAACCATCAGAATACTCCAAGTGACTTCGTATCATATACATGTTACTTGAGAAAAATAAAAGTACAAATGGGGTGGTGAGTTTAAATGACTCAGTGGGTATAAGAAAGACAGTGCATGCACATAATATATCTAGAGGTTCTAAAGTATATAGTCTCATAGGGAAATGATCAACAAGCATAACCAAAATGCCATAATATGTGTCCATATCTGAACTGTGTGCCAAGTATGTAATAAAAGAAAGTATAAAGGAGGATCTACAACAATACTACTCGTATCTACAAGAGCATCATGTATAACATATACCTACTACCAATAAGTAAGTCAGTGTCGAAGTATATGCAACAGACATATCTCAATTATTTATAACATATCACAGATATATAAATACAACAAATCAATAGCATATGTAAACACATATCATATGCATATGTATAACATGGTCACTCCTACCCACCCCTCAGTTACCATGACCCTTGTGTGGTCGAGAGATCAAGACAATGATAACTGTATGACACTACCAACAACCACTACTCCTAAGTGGTGTGAGTGGACAGTTTGTAAAGTAGTTATTTAACTACATAGCAACGAGATCCCTGTTGCTCGCAAGTCCAGCTACTATACCCCTGAGTGAAGTGAGTTGGGCATGACAGGAAAAGCTGCACTCACTCCAAGCACACTATCCCAAGCGGCCGAGTGAGCTGCAATGGCTGACGATGCTCTCAACCACAAGGGAGACATAGTCGCCGATATACATGCAATGCTATGATGAGCAAGATGCGAATGATCATTATCACGAATATAGCAATCAACTATGCCACAGAAATACATGTATATACAGCAACCAATGCACATAAGATAAATAACAGAATACATGTATATACAGCAACCAATGCACATAAGATAAATAACAAGTATCTACTAAATATCATATATGACAACAAGAAACTATATAGATGTTAAGTAGATCATCTAAAAGATCAAGCAAAATAAGTATCAAACTCAAGAAGCAACATGAACAGCATTGAGGTAAATACAGCTATTTATCTAATCATAGCTCATGCACTAAGGACAAAGCACTAAAGAAGCCAGTTAAGAAGTACCCACCTCAAAAGTAGAAAGTCTTAGTCATCTTCAGATCTGATGCTAGGTCTCGAGTCCGAAAGCTATAAGTAGAAATAAAAAAAAAACCTATTTAAGTATATCTAATAGTGCTACCAAAAATCAATAACTAATTCATACCCCATTCTTTCAGTATCAGATGTTCAAATTTTCTTAACAAATTGTTAATCCTTTAATCAAAAGATCCATGATTTAATTACTCTAGCTATAAATTTAATGAATCTGTAACTAATTCAAATTAGTCATTTCTTATTAATCCTTAAAACCAAATCAGTACTAGGTTTTCTAATTAATCCATACTAGCATGTGATAGTTAACACTCAAGATGATCAACTTCTAACACTAATTAATCAACATAACCCATAAAAATCCACTTCTAATACATGCGTTAAACATCATTATTACATCCCCGGGGCTATGATGTCGTGGTAGGACATCCAAGTTATCACCTTGTAAAATATCGAAAAAAAAATGACGGATAATGATAAGGGAATTTTCCAGAATTTTTGGAAATTTTTTGAGAATTTTTCTAAGCTCGTATGGACGAGTTAACGGGGGTAAAAATGGGGCCCGGAAAAGCCTGTTTAGGCTACCCATTTAAGCGAGGAGAAGTTTGATTTTTCTTTTATTCTTTTCTTTTCTTTTCTTTATTTTTTCTTTCCTCCTCCGTTTCACCTTCCCTCGCGTGTCGGACGCCTCACTCAGCGCCGTCTCCTTGTTAGCCCTAACTGCACACGGCGGTTCCTCCTCCCCCTCGCGACTTAATCTCTCGGCCACTTCATCGCCTTCTTCTTCTTCTTCTTCTTCCCGAGCTCTGCCCTAACCTCAGCGAAGTTACTGTCGCCGCACGGAGTAGCCTCGAAACCTGTTTTCTTTTCTCCTCTGTGCACCGTCGCCGCACCCCTCTACCTCTTCTCCTATCCGGCACCGATTCCTCCAGTGTCGGCATCCGAGCCTCTGCCGCCGGTGATGAGAGCCTTCTCTCCCCACTTCTGGTTCGACGAGCCACCACCGGACACCCTTGCTCTCGGCCCCCAATGCAATGATCAGCGGCCACTGGATGTCGACGCGCAGAGATCACGCCAGCCTAGTGCCGGCTATCTCCTTCTTCCTCTTCTCTGTGAAGCCGTCGTCACCCGGAGCAGCGCCGCAGACCCCCCCCCTGTGCCCTAGCTTTAGGTTCACAGCCACTGCCCCTTTCCTCGCGGACACTAGAAACTCGTCGGAAAGGAGATTGATCATCCGAGTCTTCACCTCACCCTCTGCCCTGTGCGCAGTTTCCCTTGTTGGAGTTGTGCCCTAGATCGCCGGAGGCCGAGAGCTGGAGAAAGTGACGGCGAGCAGTAGTAATCCGGCGGTGTGATTGAAGGTAAGGGCTTAGGGTATGGTTTCCGAGTTTGTGCTATGTTTCTTGTCCTACTGTGAGCAACCCTTTTATAGGGTGGAGGTTATGTTAACTAGGGATGGAGGTTTATAATTGTAGATTCAATGTGTTGGTGGTGTTTCAGGTTTCCAGCAGCAGTTATTCCTTCCGGCAGCACTATCCCTAGTTGTGGATCAACATCTGTACTGTGAGAATTTAGGTAAGGTATAGTGCAATTGTTTCTTTTGTTGTAGCGTGCACCAATTTGTAGGAAAGAACAAGAAATGAATGGCACAGAAATCTATTTAAGTCTAAGTTGTTATGAGTAAATGGATTAGGTTTGGAATTTATCTAATGGTATGATTAGGGTTTATCCTAATTTAGAGTTAGAGATTTTATTTAGCTATTTATACGAATTTTAGCTATATAAATGTATGTATATCGGTTGACACAGGACTTTGACGCGAGACAAGTATCTCGATGTCGGATTTAGACCGATTGGACTTTTCCTATTGGAGACGGGTACTTTGACTTATGTCTTTTGATATGCATAATAATGTTTTTAACATATAGCAATGATTATGTTTCTCATTTGCTTCGGTTGATCACTACCCGATCTATTACATGCTTGGTTGTTTATTTTTATGCACATCATGTTAGTTTATATCTGATCACACATGCTTTTGGAGGTAGTGACACAGCCATATTATACATTATGTTCAGGACCAAGGGTTTATTTGATATCCTAATTGATCTATGTACCTTTCATTTGATACATTGTCCTGTGGTACACATTTTATATTTATATATGGATCTTGTTATATTGTTCATGATATTGCCATGTTTAGTGTCATGCATCATCTTGCATGATTGCATTCTGTGCGATAGTCTGCTCCATTATTGTCGAGCACATCGCCAGTTACATGTATTCGTACACACCACCACTCATGGGTTAGTGGTAGATCAGACAGGTGTGTGACAGTTCTGTTGTTTAGCTCCGTTGGTCTGGTGACTCAGCGTGGTAGCCGACAGACAGTTCTGCTTTGTTTAGCTACGCTGGTTTAGTGTAGCAGCGTGGTAGCCGACAGGCGGTTGGACTCTGTTTGGCTCCGTTGGTCCGCTCATGGGTAGTGTGACGCAGCGTGGTAGCCGGCAGAGCTTTCTCCCCATCATCGTGTACCGGGAGATGAGAGCATTGAGCTCCCCCATTCATGATTTGGGGTAGGAGGATAGGTGTACTCTGACAGCATCCCGTCCACTCGGTCACTCATCAGGGGCAGTGATGGCAGAGTGCACGGTTGTCACAGCCCTACCCACTCGGTCTCACCATTGTGTGTGAGATGACTGACTGACGTCAGGGGTGACCATGACATTTGCATCATATGCATGATGCATTTATTGCTTGTGTTTGCTGCACTTACTTGTTGCATTTATATGGATACATATGATTGACATGCATACAGGATTTATGACACTCGATCTGACGACCTGTTATCCTTATACATTGGTCTTGGTTAGTACAGTTTTCTCCTGTATTCCTCAGTTACATTTATCCTTCTTTTATCAGGAGACTGTACGCATGATTAGTGTTGCCTGTTATTTTCTTTATTATGCATATCAGTTGATAACCGCTGAGTGTTGGACTCACACCCTCCTCCGTTGTTATTTTCAGGTTGACGCTGTCCGGAGGGTTCCAGTCGCTAGTCCCCAGCAGTCCACCAGGTGTAACACCCACTAAGCTTTTAAGATAAATAAGAGAATGATGAATTTTGCCTTAGAAAAATAATAAGAAGTGAGTTGAAGCAAAAAGAAATAAAATGAAATAAAAAGAAGAGGAGGTCAAGGATTGAACCTTGAACCTCTTATACTATAATTTATAGAATTAATTAGTAGAAACCAATTGGGATAGAGAGAAGATATTGATAGCAAGGAAAGGGAATGCATGATAAAGATAGGAATAAAGATCTAAGAAGAGAAAGCAAGAAAAGACCAAGAGAAAGGCAACTTGCCTTCCTCCCTTCCTCTCTCTTTTCCCTCTCTTGTCATGACCTTAAATGGAGAAGTAAGGGGATTTATTCCCCCTTGTTTCATCATGAATGATGAGAATAAATTAGAAAATAAAATAAATAAAAGAAAATAGAAAAAAAAAGGCTAAGGGAGAAGGAAAGCAAAAACCGATTTTGCTACCTCTTCCCCCTTAACATAAAAGAGAATATGTAAAGGGAAAATTCTATTTTCTCTCATTTTTCTCATTCTCTCCTCTCCCTCACCGAACTCTCAGTCCCCTCTCCTCCATCTTTGGCCCCAAGCCAAGGTTTTCTCCTAAGAAAGCCTAAGATACAAGGAGAACTTAGCAAGGGAATCAAGGAAAGGGAACTAGAAGAAGAGGCTACTTCTTCCATCACCACACCTTAGGTCCACAAGCGAAAAGGATGTAAGCTTCCCCTCACCTGTGGTACAAGGTTTTCTATGTGCTTTTTGGATTTTATGAGGATTAGAAAACCTAGAATAGAATTTAAGAAAATTCGGCCAAAGAAGAGTTTTCAAATCTAGGAAGGTTTAAACAAGTCCTCATTTCATGATATTTTTCTATGCTATGTAGGAAGGTTTTTCATTCATGTTTTTATACCTATATGATTCTTGGTCAGAGGAGTACCTAACCCTAGAATTTTGGCCAAAAATAATTTAAAGAGGTTAGGGAAATCATTGTTTAACCAAACTAGTACAAGTTTCCCTCCATGAATCACTAAGGGTCTTTTATTGGTTTTTCTTGCTTGAAAGTTACTTGGAACCAAAAGAAATCCACTCATATGTTTCGGCCAAGAAAAGAGCTTAGGGTTAGGAAGACCTTTAAATTTAAGTAACCATGTTTATATGATAGAATATAGAGTTCTCTTAAAGAATTGCATGTTGAATATTGCTAGAAATTCATGAACTCTTCATTAAGATTTTCGGCCATGATAAGATGGATAGCTTAGAAAAGCTTAAACAAAATTTTAACATGCTCAAGACCTCTGGGATATTAAGATATGAAAGTTGTTTAATGCTCTCATGCTTAGTTAGGGTATAGAGAATTTAGTTACATGATATATGACATGTAAGATCACAAGGGTCCTAGCTTGTTTATGAACCAAATTTGTATATGATGTTCTTAGTAATTTTTGCCATGAAACTTACTTAGGTGTTCCATGCTTTAGGCCACTTAAAACCTAGTTTAGAGATTGGTAGGTTTCGGCCATGAGGAAAAATAAAAGAAAAAGGAAAGAAACCTAGGAAGCCTAAGACACAATTCACATGTATGTTTATTATGCTTGTCTTTATACATGCTATGAAACTTGTATGACTTCCTATGCTTTTAGGCTCTTTGAAGCAAATTTAACCACTAATGAGTCTCGGCCAAGTAGGGTTTAAATGACCTAGAGGCCTTAGAATTGAAACCAATTGTGTTAAAAATGCTTCTTATGGAAATATGATAATATGTTGATTGAGTCACATGCTTGTATAATTTTTCCATGACCTAAATGGACCATTGTATGTTTCAGCCATGAAGGGATAGATGCCCTAGAAACCCTAGAATAAAAATTAAATATGCTCATGTCACTCTACATGAAATATGATAAGTAGAAAGCCAAAGTTCTCATGCTATATGTTGTTTAATGACCTAAAATGAGGCTAGGGTAAGTTTCGGCCATACCCATTGTATGATGCCTTATTATGAATTTATACATGATGTTAGTTCAAGTTCACATTCTTGTATGCTTGCTTTTAGCCCTAATGAATACTTGTTAAATTTCGGCCATGACATATGTTAAGGGCTTGAAGAACTTAGGAACTAGCTCAAATAGGCTTACTATGTTACTTGGAAAAAATGCTATAAATATGGTTTAAGGTTTCCATGCTTTCATGACATTTGGGACCTTGTTTCACACCTGATAGGATTCGGCCACATGAAGTTTAGGGACTTGGAGAACTTAGAAACCAAGTTAATCATGCTTATAATGCTCCCTATGAAATTGATGTGATGATAATTTAGGTTCCACATGCTTGGAGGTTGTTTTTACCTAAATTGAGATCTAAGGGGGGGTTCGGCCATGATAAGAACCCAAGGGATTAGGAAGCTTAGAACCCAAGCTAACTATGTTACCATGTTTCTTATGATAGTATAATCACATGATACACCCTTATGCTTAAACATGTATGCCTGTGATTTATACTTTCCATGATATGATATGTGGATAGAAATATGCATGCTTTGATGATATGCTATGTACTTAAAATATGCATGCTTTCATGATATGCTATGTGGATACAAAATATGCATGCTTTGATGATATGCTATGTGCTTAAAATATGCATGCTTTCATGATATGCTATGTGGATAGAAATATGCATACTTTGATGATATGCTATGTGCTTAAAATATGCATGCTTTCATGATATGCTATGTGGATAGAAATATGCATGCTTTGACGATATGCTATGTGCTAAAAATATGCATGTTTTCATGATATGCTATGTGGATAGAAATATGCATGCTTTGATGATATGCTATGTGCCTAAAATATGCATGCTCTCATGATATGCTATGTGGTGAAAATATGCATGCTTTTATGACATGATGTATGCCTAAGTGATGCATACTTTTTATGACATGATATATGCCTAAGTGATGCATACTTTTTATGACATGATGTATGCCTAAGTGATGCATACTTTTTATGACATGATGTATGCCTAAGTGATGCATACTATTTATGATATGATGTATGCCTAAGTGATGCATACTTTTATGACATAATGTATGCCTAAGTGATGCATACTTCTATGATATGCTAAGTGATTAAATGATGTATTTTTATACATGCTACTTTACTTTGTAAGGCTTGTACCAAGGGTGGGCTCCTAATCAGCCCCTAGGCCTTTGGCTGTGTGATCCAGGCTAGTAAAAATAAAGGGATGGGCTCCTTAGTACGCCCCTAGGTCTATGGCTGTGTGATACTGACCTAGTTCCTAGTATGATTCAAGACTTGCTACCTTGGATATACTTAGGAAGCGCGCTTATCTACGTGATTTATCTATGTGTGGTACAAGCCGGGGCCTTGATTATGTTGATATTATGTTCAAGTATATATATGTAAGAAGAAATGGTTTTAAAGATCATGAGACATACACATGTTTTTTCGGATACATGTTTTAAAAATCATATTGCATATATCTTATGATCATGTGGTGATGATGCTATGATTTATGATATGCCATGATTAGATACGTTTATGTTATGTTTCATGCTATGCTTTAAGAGCTTGATATGCCATGCCACCTTATGATGATACTATGATATGTCATGATTAGATATGATCATGTTATGTTTCATGCTATGCTTTAAGAGATGATATGCCATGACTAGTTATGATTTTGTTATGTTGCATGATATGCTTAAAGAGTATGATGTGTTATGCCATGACTAGTTGAGATCATGTTATGTTGAGACATTCTTTGATTATGTGATGATTTTCGGTTTTAGTGAGTAGGAAAGGAACTTACTGAGCCATGAGTGCTCATAGCTTACTTTCCTTGTACCACAGATAAAGGAAAAAGATGGATGAGCTAAAGGAGCAGCAGGAGAGGCAAGGATATGTGTGTTGCAGTGGCTAGGCAACCAAATAAGAACCTGCTTTAAAAACTTTTAAAGAACTATGCTTTGGTATCATGAATTGTAGTACCGTATGTGTAACTTGATGTTATGTTTCTACTGATTTTGATATCATGTTATTGATGCCATGATAGTGTAGTTCAGATTTGATGAAAAGAAAAACAAAATAAAAGTTTTTATTAAACTAAGAAAATTATTTTAAGTCTTCCGCTGTTTTAAAAAGAAAAATTTGTACATGGAGTATCGTAGCCCCGTCCCTTAGGGTTAGCAGGGAGGTCGGGTGCTACAGGTTGGTATCAGAGCCAAAGTTTTTGCCAGCTCACTACACACACATCAAGCCTCCGACCTGCCGCTCCAAGTAAGAATGTTTATGCTTAATTTTCTTGTTATATGCTTATGCTTAATTTTCTTGTTATATAACTTATGCTTTATTTTTCTTCCTTGTTATATTGCCTATGCTTTATTTTCTTTGCTATATTGCTTACGCTTTATTTCCTTATGTTATATTGTTTGTCACTCTATTCCTTATTTTTCCTTATGTTGTTTATGCTTTAGTTTCATGTTATGCATGTTTATGTTTGATGCTTTATTCTATGCTTTTAGTTATAATTTAGATTAGGATTACATATCGGTAGGTTAGGAATAATACCAGAACAAATTGATAGAAACAAAACAGTACGTTAGATTGACTAAAAACGATAATCACTTACACTAGTCTATTTGTCATTATTTAGATCAACATGGTTAGGACACGCAATGCCCGAACCGAGGGGACAGTGACCCCACCAGACCTGACACAAGTAGTCGCAGACCTCCAGCATCAGATCACAGAACAACAGCAGCTGATCACTACCTTAATGGGTCAGCAAGGCAACCCAGTTACCCCACCGGCAAATCAGAATACACTACCGGTTATACCTACAGCCGCACCAGTACCCCCGGCAGCCCCTACTCTGATGGTCCGACAAGAGGCCTATCTGATTCAGTGGCAAAGGCTTAAGCCGGAAGCATTCTCGGGAAACTGCAAACCATGGGATGACCGTGGAAAGCATAATGGAACTACTGGACTGGCCTGAACACGAGAAGGTCAAATGCGCGTCGTTCTGCCTTACCGGAGATGCCCGGATGTGGTGGGACCGAGTAAAGGCGAAAAGACAAATAAACCAGATGCAGTGGACGAATTTTGAGACAGAGTTCTTAGAAGAATTCTTCCATATGCAAGTGACCAACAAGCACTATGACGAGTTCACTGAGTTCCGGCAAGGTGATCTGTCAGTTAACGAAGCCGTCAAGAAATTCAACCGCCTAGCACGTCTGTGCCCAGAACTAATCTGTACTGAAAAAGAAAGGGTCCAGTTAATGTTAAAGATGCTCCGACCCGAGATAGCTCTGAACGTAGCCGGCGGAGTTAATAGACCGCAGACTGCATAGGAGCTAGTCAGCAGTGCTCTGATTACCGAGCACTACCAGAAAGCAATGAACAAGGGCAAGAACCAAACACTAACCGGAGGAAAAAAATCGCACAATACCAGAACCGGCTGGAAAGGAAACTCAGGTGGAAAGAGGAAACAGTGGAACAACACAAAAGGTGGTCCGGCCAATAAGCAAACCAAGTACCCTCAGTGTGCCACATGTGGAAAGATGCATTCTGGAGTATGTCTCCTAAGCACCAGAAAGTGCTACAACTGCGGAAAGGAAGGACATTTGGTAAGAGATTGCCCTACTCAGTCTCAGGCACTACCTCCGCAGAACAACCAGAATAGGAGTACCCCTGCACAGCTTCACCAGATGCATACTGCTATAGAAGGGACTTCAATCAGCCAAGGAAGATTGGAGGCCCCTCCCACTATGACCAATTCCAGAGTCTACTCTCTCGCTCAGGATGACGTGGCGAACGCCTCTGCCATCGTCTCAGGTCAGTTACCTAATTTCAATCAATATGCTAAAGTTTTACTTAATGTTGGAAACGAACCAATATGGGAACCCATCGAGGAACCGAGACGTGTTTCGTATCCTTGGGTCGAAACTATGTCCGGGCGACTTTCCACTCTCAGACCGATGGGTAAACTGAAAGAGTGAACCAAATATTAGAAGATATGTTAAGAGCTTGTGCCCTGAACTTCAAGGGAAGCTGGTGTCGATATCTATACCTGGCAGAATTCGCCTACAATAATAGTTACCAAGCTACTATTAAAATGGCACCTTACGAAGCTCTGTATGGGAGAAAGTGTAGATCCCCTATATGCTGGTATGAAAGTGGTGAAAAGAAGGAAATGGGGTTCCAAACGGAACTTATTAATGACACCACCCGAGCTATACAGAAGATCCGCCAACGAATAGAAACTGCTCAGAGTCGGCAGAAGAATTATGCAGATAAACGACGCAGGCCGCTAGAATTCAGCATCGGAGATTTGGTATTCCTTAAGGTATCCCCCATGAAAGGGATAATGAGGTTCGGAAAGAGGAGCAAGTTAAGCCCACGATACGTAGGACCATACCAGATTGTAGAAAGAGTGGGCCAAGTCGCATACAGACTAGAACTACCTCTTGACATGGCAGTCATTCACAATGTGTTCCATGTATCGATGCTCAAGAAGTGTACTCCCAGCACAGATCAAGTGATTGAACCACAGTCGGTACAGGTTCAAGAGGACCTAAGTTACGAAAGTAGACCTATTCAGATCTTGGACCGAGAAGTTAAGAGGTTAAGGAACAAAGAAATACCCTTAGTAAAGGTTCTATGGCGGAATCAACGATTTGAAGAAGCCACCTGGGAACGCGAGGACGATATGAAACAAAAGTACCCGGAGCTATTTTAAAGTTCGAGGACGAACTTTTTATGAGGTACGGGGTACTGTAACACCCACTAAGCTTTTAAGATAAATAAGAGAATGATGAATTTTGCCTTAGAAAAATAATAAGAACTGAGTTGAAGCAAAAAGAAATAAAATGAAATAAAAAGAAGAGGAGGTTAAGGATTGAACCTTGAACCTCTTATACTATAATTTATAGAATTAATTAGTAGAAACCAATTGGGATAGAGAGAAGATATTGATAGCAAGGAAAGGGAATGCATGATAAAGATAGGAATAAAGATCTAAGAAGAGAAAGCAAGAAAAGAGCAAGAGAAAGGCAACTTGCCTTCCTCCCTTCCTCTCTCTTTTCCCTCTCTTGCCGTGACCTTAAATGGAGAATTAAGGGGATTCATTCCCCCTTGTTTCATCATGAATGATGAGAATAAATTAGAAAATAAAATAAATAAAAGAAAATAGAAAAAAAGGCTAAGGGAGGAAAGCAAAAACCGATTTTGCTACCTCTTCCCCCTTAACATAAAAGAGAATATGTAAACGGAAAATTCTATTTTCTCTCATTTTTCTCATTCTCTCCTCTCCCTCACCGAACCCTCAGTCCCCTCTCTTCCATCTTCGGCCCCAAGCCAAGGTTTTCTCCTAAGAAATCCTAAGATACAAGGAGGACTTAGCAAGGGAATCAAGGAAAGGGAACTAGAAGAAGAGGCTACTTCTTCCATCACCACACCTTAGATCCACAAGCGAAAAGGATGTAAGCTTCCCCTCACCTGTGGTACAAGGCATTTTATGTGCTTTTTGGATTTTATGAGGATTAGAAAACCTAGAATAGAATTTAAGAAAATTCGGCCAAAGAAGAGTTTTCAAATCTAGGAAGGTTTAAACAAGCCCTCAATTCATGATATTTTTCTATGCTATGTAGGAAGGTTTTTCCTTCATGTTTTTATACCTATATGATGCTTGGTCAGAGGAGTACCTAACCCTAGAATTTCAGCCAAAAATATTTTAAAGAGGTTAGGGAAATCATTGTTTAACCAAACTAGTACAAGTTTCCCTCCATGAATCACTAAGGGTCTTTTATTGGTTTTTCTTGCTTGAAAATTACTTGGAACCAAAAGAAATCCACTCATATGTTTCGGCCAAGAAAAGAGCTTAGGGTTAGGAAGACCTTTAAATTTAAGTAACCATGTTTATATGATAGAATATAGAGTTCTCTTAAAGAATTGCATGTTGAATATTGCTAGAAATTCATGAACTCTTCATTAAGATTTTCGGCCATGATAAGATGGATAGCTTAGAAAAGCTTAAACAAAATTTTAACATGCTCAAAACCTCTGGGATATTAAGATATGAAAGTTGTTTAATGCTCTCATGCTTAATTAGGGTATAGAGAATTTAGTTACATGATATATGACATGTAAGATCACAAGGGTCCTAGCTTGTTTATGAACCAAATTTGTATATGATGTTCTTAGTAATTTTTGCCATGAAACTTACTTAGGTTTTCCATGCTTTAGGCCACTTAAAACCTAGTTTAGAGATTGGTAGGTTTCGGCCATGAGGAAAAATAAAAGAAAAAGGAAAGAAACCTAGGAAGCCTAAGACACAATTCACATGTATGTTTATTATGCTTGTCTTTATACATGCTATGAAACTTGTATGACTTCCTATGCTTTTAGGCTCTTTGAAGCAAATTTAACCACTAATGAGTCTCGGCCAAGTAGGGTTTAAATGACCTAGAGGCCTTAGAATTGAAACCAATTGTGTTAAAAATGCTTCTTATGGAAATATGATAATATGTTGATTGAGTCACATGCTTGTATAATTTTTCCATGACCTAAATGGACCATTGTATGTTTCGTCCATGAAGGGATAGATGCCCTAGAAACCCTAGAACAAAAATTAAATATGCTCATGTCACTCTACATGAAATATGATAAGTAGAAAGCCAAAGTTCTCATGCTATATGTTGTTTAATGACCTAAAATGAGGCTAGGGTAAGTTTCGGCCATACCCATTGTATGATGCCTTATTATGAATTTATACATGATGTTAGTTCAAGTTCACATTCTTGTATGCTTGCTTTTAGCCCTAATGAATACTTGTTAAATTTCGGCCATGACATATGTTAAGGGCTTGAAGAACTTAGGAACTAGCTCAAATAGGCTTACTATGTTACTTGGAAAAAATGCTATAAATATGGTTTAAGGTTTCCATGCTTTCATGACATTTGGGACCTTGTTTCACACCTGATAGGGTTCGGCCACATGAAGTTTAGGGACTTGGAGAACTTAGAAACCAAGTTAATCATGCTTATAATGCTCCCTATGAAATTGATGTGATGATAATTTAGGTTCCACATGCTTGGAGGTTGTTTTACCTAAATTGAGATCTAAGGGGGTTCGGCCATGATAAGAACCCAAGGGATTAGGAAGCTTAGAACCCAAGCTAACTATGTTACCATGTTTCTTATGATAGTATAATCACATGATACACCCTTATGCTTAAACATGTATGCCTGTGATTTATACTTTCCATGATATGATATGTGGATAGAAATATGCATGCTTTGATGATATGCTATGTACTTAAAATATGCATGCTTTCATGATATGCTATGTGGATACAAAATATGCATGCTTTGATGATATGCTATGTGCTTAAAATATGCATGCTTTCATGATATGCTATGTGGATAGAAATATGCATACTTTGATGATATGCTATGTGCTTAAAATATGCATGCTTTCATGATATGCAATGTGGATAGAAATATGCATGCTTTGACGATATGCTATGTGCTAAAAATATGCATGTTTTCATGATATGCTATGTGGATAGAAATATGCATGCTTTGATGATATGCTATGTGCATAAAATATGCATGCTCTCATGATATGCTATGTGGTGAAAATATGCATGCTTTTATGACATGATGTATGCCTAAGTGATGCATACTTTTTATGACATGATATATGCCTAAGTGATGCATACTTTTTATGACATGATGAATGCCTAAGTGATGCATACTTTTTATGACATGATGTATGCCTAAGTGATGCATACTATTTATGATATGATGTATGCCTAAGTGATGCATACTTTTATGACATAATGTATGCCTAAGTGATGCATACTTCTATGATATGCTAAGTGATTAAATGATGCATTTTTATACATGCTACTTTACTTTGTAAGGCTTGTACCAAGGGTGGGCTCCTAATTAGCCCCTAGGCCTTTGGCTGTGTGATCCAGGCTAGTAAAAATAAAGGGATGGGCTCCTTAGTACGCCCCTAGGTCTATGGCTGTGTGATCCTGACCTAGTTCCTAGTATGATTCAAGACTTGCTACCTTGGATATACTTAGGAAGCGCGCTTATCTACGTGATTTATCTATGTGTGGTACAAGTCGGGGCCTTGATTATGTTGATATTATGTTCAAGTATATATATGTAAGAAGAAATGGTTTTAAAGATCATGAGACATACACATGTTTTTTCGGATACATGTTTTAAAAATCATATTGCATATACCTTATGATCATGTGGTGATGATGCTATGATTTATGATATGCCATGATTAGATACGATTATGTTATGTTTCATGCTATGCTTTAAGAGCTTGATATGCCATGCCACCTTATGATGATACTATGATATGCCATGATTAGATATGATCATGTTATGTTTCATGCTATGCTTTAAGAGATGATATGCCATGACTAGTTATGATTTTGTTATGTTGCATGATATGCTTAAAGAGTATGATGTGTTATGCCATGACTAGTTGAGATCATGTTATGTTGAGACATTCTTTGATTATGTGATGATTTTCGGTTTTAGTGAGTAGGAAAGGAACTTACTGAGCCATGAGTGCTCATAGCTTACTTTCCTTGTACCACAGATAAAGAAAAAAGTTGGATGAGCTAAAGGAGCAGCAGGAGAGGCAAGGATATGTGTGTGGCAGTGGCTAGGCAACCAAATAAGAACCTTCTTTAAAAACTTTTAAAGAACTATGCTTTGGTATCATGAATTTTAGTACCGTATGTGTGACTTGATGTTATGTTTCTACTGATTTTGATATCATGTTATTGATGCCATGATAGTGTAGTTCAGATTTGATGAAAAGAAAAACAAAAGAAAAGTTTTTATTAAACTAAGAAAATTATTTTAAGTCTTCCGCTGTTTTAAAAAGAAAAATTTGTACATGGAGTATCGTAGCCCCGTCCCTTAGGGTTAGCAAGGAGGGCGGGCGTTACACCAGGACGCTTGTTGGTCTTTGGATTCTTCTTTGTTAGACTATGTTTTGAACTTGTTATGTTTTGAATACTTTGGATCCTGTATGGATTGTACTTGTCGATGGATTTTTATTCGATATGTTTTACTACATACCTGCCTAGACGGCAGAAGAGGTAAGTGGATCTTAGTGTCGGATTTATGCTTTATGGGTGTAGTGGAGTAGGGTTGTTTTCGAGTCATCGTATTTCTGTTCAGTTTGTTTACTACTAAATTGCATGGTTGTGTCAGCCAGAGGCTGAAAATTGATATAAACTGCGTGGATGGTGTGCTTGTTTGATTATTATTATTGTTATTATTCCAGCCGCTTGTGGCTGAGGTATATGGTGATGTAGTAAAGCTTCAGATTGTCCACCGTACAGGGGAGATGCTGCCGAAATTTCTTCGGACAGAGACTCCTCCGTGGCGTGACAATTTAGTGGTATCAGAGCTTAAGTTTTACGATCCTTTGTTTTCATATTTTGGATATTTGGGATAACCCGATACCAATTTATTTGGTATCAGAGCGCCAAGTTTAGAGATACTTGTTGTTTTTCGTGTTACGGTTTTTTGAGATTTAACTGATACCAATTTATTGGTATCAGAGTAGGTTATGTCACCTGCTTTTGGTGTTCTGGATATTTGGGTTAGCCCAAGTTTGCGAGTCAAACTGGGTAGTTATTTTGGATTGCACAGATTTTCCATTATGTATATGTTATGGATTTTCGTTTTGGATTTATATGGATTTCCGATGATTTTCATGTTCGGAATTTTGAGGTCAGAAGTTGGGGACTGGACAGCGATGGAACATCTCCAGACGGCATATAGGTATGATGTTTAATTTTATAGTTTGTGACATGTATTAGCATTCTTTATTTAGTACCTGTCTGGTTGTTGTAACACATATTACATGTGATGGGTTAGCCATTGAGCATGGTTGACCTTAATAGAGATCAAGGATTATAGTCTCTTGTGATTTTTCATATCATACCATCAGTAGTTTTAGCTTCTGTTACTACTAGTAGGAGATGGAGGCACATACCAGCCTCTGCTATTGTTAGCTGGGTAAAGGATGATACCTACATATTCCTGTTGACTTAGCCAGTAGAGTTTTTATACTCATATCTTTTGGATATTAGGGTACCCGATACGATGAAAAGTGGTCATTGGGGAGTTATCATGTTTGATCATTGTTAAGAATGGTTTGATGTTGAGGGATATTGTGAGATCAGATATTGTGATATGTTGATTTCTAATGGTTTATGAGAGTAAATGTTATGTGGTTGTCTGATGATCTATTACTAGATATTTGTTTTGATGATCTATTAGTGGATAACTATTTTGATGATCTATTATTTGGGTTGTCGTTGATGGTGACATAGTGAGTGTCATGTATAATATTCACAGGTTTGATGATTATAGTTGGTGATCAGATTATAAATCGGGTGCTAGAGAGTTTACGGTTGAGTGTGCCTATGAGATTTTAATAAATCTAGTTAGTTGTGGTTAGTTAACAGGATGATAAAATTGATATTTGCTTCCTCTGATATTGGACTATGTGGATAAATAATGATTTGATGTTTTGAATGCTAACTAGCTCTCATGGGGAGTAGAGACTTATTCATATGATATTATGTGGGCTGATATTTTTGAGGATAAAAATAAGAGTGTCTTGATGTTCTTGAATTCTGACTTTTTCTTTTGGGTCGTACACATTTATAACATATGATATTATGTGGGTTGGCATTTTCTAGTTTGAGTTGATGTAATTAGTGTTGAAATGACCCATGAACTGATTTAGTTATTTGACAATTTATTTGGGGGTCAAGTTGTTACTTGCTCTGGTGTCTATAAAGACGGATCCCTTCGGATAGTTTTGTATGGATTATGGATCAATGAACTGGTAGGATTTTTGTTGTGCCGCCTTTGGTTGTCATAGGTGAAAATTTTTCTGGGTCTGCTGAGTGGATACGTTGACCGTTGTGTTTGTTTATACAAGAAATTCATTTCTCTTCTCAAATATATATAATCTTATTAAAATTTCCATGAAGTAAAATGTCTCTAAACAGTGTATGAGTCGGGAAAACTGAGCAGTATTCTAAAGATGTACTAAACCTATGTTTAGTATAAGATGGTTTCAAATTTGCATGGATTTCTTTCAAGTATTACAATTATAATGGATACATGTATGGAACATGATATCCGGTTGATTATGATTGGATTGGTTTGTGAATCCTGGTAAAATTTTTGATCATATAACTCCAAATGAATGATTAGTAATGGTTTCAGATATTGAGGATATAAATTTTATTGAAGTGTTAAATGTAACCAATTTTTCATCAATGTCAAGGCTGGATGAAAATGGTTGAGTATTGTGTCGGATTTGGATAACATAGAAGGTAAAATAGGGAATGTCAGGTTGATTGGATTAAGTATGTTGATTTTTGCATATCTATGAGGTGTGTACATATGATTATTATGTGTTGTAGGAGTTCTTGATAGACGGTTTAAATTGCACGTAGTGGGTGTATACTTGCCTAGTTATGATTATTGTGGGTTTCTAGTAGATTATACCCCAGTGGTTAGGCATACATGTCTGATTGTTTATTGGAGGTATTTCGTCGATTAAATCTATGTTGTGAAATGTGCACATGTGTTTGAGTGTTTTATTAGAGGTATCTTATCGATTTAATCTGAGTTGTGATATGTGTAGATGTGTTTGGTGTAATATTCGAGGTATCTTGTTGATTATGTTTATTCTGTGTGTACACTCGTGTCTATTATGATTTGTTGGAAGTATCACACTGATTTATACCTGTGTTATGAGTGTGTTGGGTGTGTACTAATTAGAGGATCATGTTGATCATACCCTAGTTGTGTGTGCACGTGTGCCAGGTGCATTATTGGTAGTCTCATGATGATTCTACCTATGTTGAGTGTTTATCATTATGTCTTTGGTTGTACACTTTGTCAACTACTTCTTCTACTAGTGAGTGACCCACTATGACGTGGAGAGAGAGTTGACAAGGGATTTGATATTCTTACTAGGTTGTTATACCCTTGCCTGCCCACAATAATATGGGGTAGAATGATCTCGTGCAGTCTCTAGTTGGATAGTCAGGTGTCTTGGTCACTTGTGGGATGTTTGTGGTGGAGCGTTGCTCCCACCTATTGTGGATTGCTTGTAGCGGAGTATTGCCCCTATGTATATATTGTAGATACATATTACGGAATTGGTGGTGGTGGAGCGTTGCTCCCACATATTGAGGATTTCTTGTGGTAGAGCGTTGCTCCCACATATGTGATATTTTCTGTGATGGAGCGTTGCTCTCACACTGGAGGATTTATTCTTTAGTGATTTATATTGTTGGTGATTAGATTTCAAACTTGTTGTCGGAGATCTTATAGTTGAGTATGCCTGTTGTACGGGCATTATGAGTTCTAGGTCTTACCATTTAGGCTTACAAAGCCCTAGATGTTTTCATGGACTCGATGATTTCGATATTCCTAGGTTGTTTGGATCGGTTTCCATTGTCCTTGTTGACAATGTTGTAATCTTTTTTTTTTATCCGACCTCGATACCCCCATCTTTTCACTTGAGGTATGTGATTTAATTTACCGTTCGGCATTTATACGCTTCACCTGTTGTTAGTATTTGTCGATGGTAGATAACGAAATTTGGGAACCAAATTTTTATTAGTGGGGGAGAATGTAAAATACCAGAAAAAAATGACAGATAATGATAAGGGAATTTTTCGGAATTTTTGGAAATTTTTCGGAGCTCGTATGGACGAGTTAACGGGGGTAAAAACGGGGCCCGAGAAAGCCTGTTTAGGCTACCCATTTAAGCGAGGAGAAGTTTGATTTTTCTTTTATTCTTTTCTTTTCTTTTCTTTATTTTTTCTTTCCTCCTCCATTTCTCCTTCCCTCGCGTGCCCGACGCCTCACTCGGCGTCGTCTCCTTGTTAGCCCTAACCGCACATGGCGGTTCCACCTCCCCCTCGCGACTTAATCTCTCGGCCACTTCATCTCCTTCTTCTTCTTCTTCCCGAGCTCTGCCCTAACCTCTGCGAAGTTGCTGCCGCCGCACGAAGTAGCCCCGAAACCTGTTTTCTTTTCTCCTCTGTGCACCGTCGCCGCAACCCTCTACCTCTTCTCCTATCCGGCACCGATTCCTCCAGTGTCGGCATCCGAGCCTCTGCCGCCGGCGACGAGAGCCTTCTCTCCCCTCTTCTGGTTCGACGAGCCACCGCCGGACACCCT
Source organism: Zingiber officinale (assembly GCF_018446385.1). NCBI lineage: Eukaryota > Viridiplantae > Streptophyta > Magnoliopsida > Zingiberales > Zingiberaceae > Zingiber > Zingiber officinale. Next base: position 45,699,820 of record NC_055997.1, on the reverse strand, counting down.
TGCTCTCGGCCCCCATTGCGACGATCAGCGGCCACTGGACGTCGACGTGCAGAGATCACGCCAGCCTAGCGCCGGCTATCTCCTTCTTCCTCTTCTCTGTGAAGCCGCCGTCACCCGGAGCAGCGCCGCCGACCCCCCCTGTGCCCTAGGTTTGGGTTCACAGCCACTGCCCCTTTCCTCGCGGACACTAGAAACTCGTCGGAAAGGAGATTGAGCATCCGAGTCTTCACCTCACCCTCTGCCCTGTGCGCCGTTGCCCTTGTTGGAGTTGTGCCCTAGATCGCCGGAGGCCGAGAGCTAGAGAAAGTGACAGCGAGCAGTAGTAATCCGGCGGTGTGATAGAAGGTAAGGGCTTAGGTTTTGGTTTCCGAGTTTTATGCTATGTTTCATGTCCTACTGTGAGCAGCCCTTGTATAGGGTGGAGGTTATGTTAACTAGGGATGGAGGTTTCTAATTGTAGATTCATTGTGCTGGTGGTGTTTCAGGTTTCCAGCAGCAGCTATTCCTTCCGGCAGCACTATCCCATGTTGTGGATCAACATCTGTACTGTGAGAATTTAGGTAAGGCATAGTGCAATTGTTTCTTTTGTTGTAGCATGCACCAATTTGTAGGAAAGGACAAGAAATGAATGGCACAGAAATCTATTTAAGTCTAAGTTGTTATGAGTAAATGGATTAGGTTTGGAATTTATCTAATGGTATGATTAGGGTTTATCCTAATATAGAGTTAGAGGTTTTATTTAGCTATTTTATGCTAATTTTAGCTAAATAAATGTATGTATATCGGTTGACACAGGACTTTGACGCGAGACGAGTATCTCAACGTCGGATTTGGACCGATTGGACTTTTCCTATTGGAGGCGGGTACTTTGACTTATGTCTTTTGATATGCATAATAATGTTTTTAACATATAGCAATGATTATGTTTCTCATTTGCTTCGGTTGATCATTGCCCGATCTATTACATGCTTGGTTGTTTATTTTTATGCACATCATGTTAGTTTATATATGATCACACATGCTTTTTAGAGGTAGTGACACAACCATATTATACATTATGTTCAGGACCTAGTGTTTATTTGATATCCTAGCTGATCTGTGTACCTTTCCTTAGATACATTATCCTGTGGTACACATTTTATATTTATATATGGATCTTGTTATGCTGTTCATGATATTGCCATGTTTAGTGTCATGCATCATCTTGCATGATTGCATGTTGTGCGATAGTCTGCTCAATTATTGTCGAGCACATCGCCAGTTACATGTATCCGTACACACCACCACTCATGGGTTAGTGGTAGATCAGACAGGTGTGTGACAGTTCTATTGTTTGACTCCGTTGGTCTGGTGACTCAGCGTGGTAGCCGACAGACAGTTCTGCTTTGTTTGGCTCCGCTGGTTTAGTGTAGCAGCGTGGTAGCCGGCAGGCAGTTGGATTCTGTTTGGCTCCGTTGGTCCGCTCATGGATAGTGTGATGCAGCGTGGTAGCCGGCAGAGATTCCTCCCCGTCATCGTGTACCGGGAGATGAGAGCATTGAGCTCCCCCATTTATGTTTTGGTGTAGGAGGATAGGTGTACTCCGACAGCATCCCGTCCACTCGGTCACTCATCAGGGGCAGTGATGGCAGAGTGCACGGTTGTCACAGCCCTACCCACTCGGTCTCTCCATTGTGTGTTAGATGACTGACTGGCGTCAGGGGTGACCATGACATTTGCATCATATGCTTGATGCATTTATTGCTTGTGTTTGCTGCATTTACTTGATGCATTTATATGGATGCATATGATTGACATGCATACAGGATTTATGACACTCGGTCTGACGACCTGTTATCCTTATACCTTGTTCCTGGTTAGTACAGTTTTCTCTTATATTCCTCAGTTACATTTATCCTTCTTGTATCAGGAGACTGTACGCATGATTAGTGTTGCCTGTTATTTTCTTTATTATGCATATCAGTTGATACCCGCTGAGTGTTGGACTCACACCCTCCTCCGTTGTTATTTTCAGGTTGACGTTGTCCGGAGGCTTCCAGTCGCTAGTCCCTTGCAGTCCACCAGGACGCTTGTTGGTCTTTGGATTCTTCTTTGTTAGACTATGTTTTGAACTTGTTATGTTTTGAATACTTTGGATCCTGTATGGATTGTACTTGTCGATGGATTTTTATTCGATATGTTTTACTACATACCTGCCTAGACGGCAGAAGAGGTAAGTGGATCTTATTGTCGGATTTGTGCTTTACGGGTGTAGTGGAGTAGGGTTGTTTTCGAGTCATCATATTTCTGTTCAGTTTGTTTACTACTAAACTGCGTGGTTGTGTCAGCCAGAGGCTGAAAATTGATATAAACTGCGTGGATGGTGTGCTTGTTTGATTATTATTATTGTTATTATTCCAGCCGCATGTGGCTGAGGTATATGGTGATGTAGTAAAGTTTCAAATTGTCCGCCGTACAGGGGAGATGCTGTCTCCTCTGGGGCGTGACACACCTAGGCACCTGTGGTTCAATCCCCAGTTATGGCATATTTGCAGGAATTTTCCCTCCAAATTATGTGTGTGTGTGTGGGGGGGGGGGGGGGGGGGGGGGGGGGGGATATCGGGAGAATAAGAAGAATCAAGCAGGAATAGGGAAATGAATAGGAAACCTAGGTTTTATATCTAGGTTAATTAATCTAACTTTAAGTTAATCACATTAACTTGTTGGGTTTTTAGGGCCGCAAAAACCGCTTTTGCGTTGCGGAAACTCCGAATCCCATGCCACCGAATCCGTGCGAAGTTATAAAATTTCGTAAAAACTTCGTGTACATGTTTTCTAGCCTAGATCTACACTAGATCTACAAGGAAGAGACTTATATCTTTGTAGCGAAGCCCTTCGCGTATCCCGCTCGTCCAAGGTTCGTCGGATCTCAAGGTTGTCAAGTGTACAACCCTCTATGCGTATCCACACGAACAAATTGATGGAGAGAACCTATAAAGATGTGCTAGCAACCTTAGAGGATCAGCAATGGTGGAGGAGAGGGAGAGAAGAAAGGTAGAGAGGAAGAAGAAGGAGGTTACACACACAAAATGAAACTCCCACAATGGCATAAAGTGGCCGGCCACATTGAAATGAGGTTATATACTTCCATGGGATATCAAGAGTCACAACTCTTGATCTCCCTCACGATGTGGTACACACATAAGTCAACCTTGATGATGTGGAACATCATCATTAGCCCACTTAATGCCAACTCACAAATGAGGTGGCAATGGTCAAGTCAAACTTGACCTTTCATCTTCCTCTCAAGTCATGTCAAACTTGACCACTTCTCTCCCATGGTTGATCAAATCTAATTATTTGTTCAAGTCAATTTGAATTTAATGAATCTTTATTCATTGAATTAAATTGGCTCAATGAGTCTAAGTCCAAATTAGACTTATTTAACAAATGAACCAAATTGAGTCCAACTCAATTAGTTTACTTTGGATTACTCTTAATCCAATTTGGTTCATCATATAAACCTAATACTCTAGGTACATCAAATGAACCTAATCTTCATCTAATTGCCCTTTGTGTGTGATCCTATAGGTTCTTGTAACGTTGGCAATGCTCCTAAACCCATTTAGAAGCATAAGTAATGAGCGGTATCTAGCAACACATCATTACTACCAAAGTTACAAGAATGTTAAGATCCAACATCACCTTATGACTACTAATTGTGACCCCTCACAATATATGACAAATGTCCTTCTATCCTTGACATCTAGATTGATCAATATGAGGCATAGATCGTGTCATCCTCTAATCAATCTAAATCTTGAATCCCAAGTAGACTCACTTAATCAAATGAGTTCAACATCTCATATTGACTCATTTGGGCATGGTCATGCACTTAGTGGTCTCACTCTATCAAGAATAATGATGTCACTCCCGTCATATAGGAGGGATAGATCACATCTACATCACTCACATCCCTCCGCATAATTTGTTACATACCCAGTAATCGCCTTTATAGTCCACCCAGTTATGGGTGACGTTTGACGAAGCCAAAGTATGTAACTCCTTATGTAGGGAACCATGGTGACTTCAGGTCCAAGGACTAATAGTCATACTAATAGCCACATGAGAAAGTATATGACACTCATATAATGATCCATGAAACTTTCTTATGGTGGATCATTCTGTATATATTCTCCAATGCATACCCATGTGACAACTTGATATCCCCATATCCATGACTTGTGAGATCAAGTCATCGAGTTGACCTACAAGCTAGTCTCATCGCATTGACATTGTCCCTGAATGTTAATACTTGACTAGGAATGATTAAGAGTAGTGTTCCCTATATCATTTCACTATCGATTCCACCAATCGATTGATATAGGTAAGAACCTTCTACTCAAGGACGCTATTATACTTAGTTATTTTACACCAATACAAGTAAGCATAATAACCATAAACAAATGCCTTTATATACATAAGAAATATGATACAATAAGTCCATACAACAATCATCAAATGATTGGCTCTAGGGCTCTAACTAACAATCTCCCACTAGCACTAGTGTCAATCAGTATAGGCTCTAAGGCCTAATGACCTAGTGTGGCCATCATGCTTTCTCCGTGCCAAAGCCTTGGTCAAGGGATCTGCGATGTTAGCCTTAGTGGGTACTCTGTAAATTTTCACATCTCCTCTGTCGATGATCTCTCGAATGAGATGGAAGCGTTGTATTATGTGTTTGGTCCGTTGGTGTGAGCGAGGTTCCTAAGCCTGTGCTATTGCTCCATTGTTGTCACAATAGAGCTCTATGGGATCAACTATGCTAGGAGCCACCCCAAGTTCAGTAATGAACTTGCGGATCCAAACTGCCTCCTTTGCTGCTTCTGATATAGCAATATACTCGGCTTCTGTTGTAGAATCAGCGACTGTGTCCTACTTTGAACTCTTCCAGCTCACAGCACCACCATTTATGCAAAACATGAACCCAGACTGCGATCGATAATCATCCTGGTCAGTTTGGAAGCTAGCATCACTGTAACCCTTTACAGCTAGCTCGTCATCGCCTCCATATATCAAGAAATATTCTTTAGTCCTTCTCAAGTACTTAAGAATATTCTTGACCGCTATCCAGTGACTTTCACCTGGATCTGACTGGTATCTTCTCATCATGCTCAAAGCATACGAGACATCAGGACGAGTACATAGCATAGCGTACATGATAGATCCTATGGCTGAAGCATAAGGGATCTGATCCATGCGGTCTCTCTCCTCTCTAGAAGAGGGGCCTTGAGTCTTCGAAAGACTCACACCATGTGACATCGGCAGAAATCCCTTGAAGTTCTGCATGGCAAACCGTAGTAGTACCTTGTCAAAGTATGTACTCTGGCTTAGGCCAAGCAATGGCTTAGATCTATCTCTATAGATTTGTATGCCTAGAATGCGGGATGCTTCACCTAAGTCCTTCATTGAGAAACAAGTCCCAAGCCAAGTCTTGACAGACTGCGGCAAAGGGATGTCTTTCCCAATGAGTAGTATGTCATCCACATATAATATAAGGAAGACAACTGTGCTCCCAACAACCTTCTTGTAGACACAAGGTTCATCTTCATTCTTGATGAAACCAAACTGTTTGATTGCATCATCGAATCGAAGATTCCAGCACTGAGAAGCTTGCTTTAGTCCATAAATGGACCTATGCAGCTTGCATACTCTGCCAGTATGATGTGGATCTATAAAACCCTCAGGTTGTGTCATGTATACATCCTCGAGCAGGTTTCCATTCAGAAATGTGGTTTTGACATCCATCTGCCATATCTCATAATCGTGGTACGCCGCAATAGCAAGCATGATCCGAATGGATTTAAACATCGCTACTGGAGAAAAGGTTTCATCATAGATAATACCATGAATTTGCTTGAAACCTTTAGCTACCAAGCGACCCTTATAAATAAGTTCATCCATGTTAGTCTTTCTCTTCAAAACCCGCTTACACCCAATGGGTTTGACCCCTTCAGGTGGATCAACCAAAGTCCATACTTGGTCAGTGTACATAGATTCCATCTCAGATCTCATAGCCTCTAGCCATTTCTCGAAATCTGGTCTCATCACATCTTCCTGATGGGAGGTAGGCTCATCCTCAATGAGCACAACGTCATCATGGTCAGACAAGAGAAATGAATATCTCTCAGGCTGACGACGCACCCTATCAGACCTGCGAAGAGGTAGGTCTACTTGAACTAGTTGTTGTTGTTAATTAGAGCCCTAGAGCCAATCATTTGATGATTGTATTATGGACTTGTTGTATCATATTCTTATATAAATAAAGGCATTTGTTTTGATTTTTATACTTACTCTTATTGGTGTCAAATAACTAAGTATAATAGCATCCTTGAGTAGAAGGTTCTTACCTATATCAATCGATTGGTTGAATCCATAGTGAGATGATATAGGGAACACTACTCTTAATCATTCCTAGTCGAGTATTAACATTCAGGGACAATGTTAATATAATAAGACTAGCATGTAGGTCAACTCGATGACTTGATCTCACAAGTCATGGATATAGAGATATCAAGTTGACACATGGGTATGCATTGGAGAATGTATACTGAATGACCCGCCATGAGAAAGCATCATGAATCGTTATATGAGTGTCATATACTTTCTCATATGGATATTAGTATGACTACTAGTCTTTAGACCTGAAGTCACCATGGTTCCCTATATAAGGAGTTATGTACTTTGGTTTCGTCAAACATCACCCGTAACTGGGTGGACTATAAAGGCGATTACTAGGTATGTAACAAATTATGCGGAGGGATGTGAGTGATGCAGATGGGATCTATCCCTCCTATATCATGGGAGTGACATCGATATTCTTGATAGAGTGAGATCACGAAGTGCATGGCCATGCCTAAATGAGTCAATATGAGATATTGAGCTCATTTGATTTAGTGAGTCTACTTAGAGTTCAAGATTTAGATTGATTAGAGGATGACATGGTCTATGCCTCACATTGATCAATCTAGATGTCTAGGATAGAAGGACAATGTCATATATTGTGAGGAGTCACAATTAGTAGTCACAAGGTGATGTTGGATCTCAACATTTTTGTAACTTGGGTAGTAATGATGTGTTGCTAGATACCGCTCATTACTTATGCTCCTAAATGGGTTTAGGGGCATTGCCAACGTTACAAGAACCTATAGGGTCATAAACTAAGGACAATTAGATGGATATTAGGTTCATATGATGAACCAAGAGGATTATATTCATGTGATGAATCAAATTGGATTAAGAGTAATCCTAATTGAGCTAATTGAGTTGGACTCAAGTTGATTCATATGTTCAATGAGTCTAATTTAGATTATGACTCATTGAATCAATTTAATTAAATGAATTAGATTCATTATATTAAGTTGGTTTGAATCAAATGGTTAGATTAGATCAACCATGAGAGAGATTTGGTCAAGTTTGACTTGACTTGAGAAGGAAGATGAAAGGTCAAGTTTGACTTGACCATTTGCCACCTCATTTGTGAGTTGGAATTAAGTGGCCAATGATGATGTGCCACATCATCATAGTTAGCACATGTGTGTGCCATCTAATGGAGGTTACAAATCCCTTTTCAATTTAATGTGGCCAGCCACATTAAATGAGAAGGAGTTACACATGTGTGGCCGGCCACTTTTGTGAGTGAATGGGATTCATTTTTCATTCAAGGCAATTTTATTCTGTCATCTTCTTCCTCAAGCTCTCAACCTTTCTCCCTTTCCTCTCTTGGCCGAACCTTACCAAGGTGCTAGCACACCTTTGTGTTAGGTTTCTCCACCTATTTGTTCGTGTGGATACTTCTAGAGGGTTGTACGCTTGACAACCTCAAGATCCGGCATCACTTGGAAGAGCGGGATACGCGAAGGGCTTCGCACCAAGGGTAAAGATCTTCTCCTAATGTTGATCTAGATGTAAGAAACTCATACTCGTAAATTTTGTTTTATTTTACTTCGCACGGATCTGGTGGCATGGAGGTTTCGGGGTTTCCGCGACGCGAAAAAACGGTTTTCGCGGCCCGAAAAATCCAACAGTGGTATCAGAGCCACGTGCGAAGTCTTGTACGAGTTTATTTTGTATTTTTATGGAAAATAGCAGATCTGTAATATTCTTTAAATTTCCTATTTTTATAGTTTTTATGGGTATTTTTCTCGTAGAAGCGAAGCACAAGTGTTTCGACACTTGTAGGCTTCGACTACCGAGAAGATTTTTCTGAAACGGCAAGGTTTCGCCCCAAATCTTTTTGGGACAGCAGGCTAAGGCGCTTTAGGATCGCTAAGAAACACTCACGATGGTTAGATCGCGGGTAGGGGCGCTGCCCCTGGCATCACAAGGTGATTCGTTTCGCGATTGCGCCCGAAAACTCGCTAAACGGAACCGTCGGGAATTTTACTCATAAAAATTGTAAAAATTGTAGTAAAAATTACAGAAAATTATAGAAAATACATAATTTAGAATTATGTATTATTTTGTAATAGTCATGGCCCAAAAAAACCCAATCTGATTGGAAATATGTTGTAATTCATAATACGACCTGTGTGCCGTCATGTGATGTGCATGTTGTATATTTGATTCGTGACCTGCGCGTCGTGCCTTTCTCTATTTTATATTCTTGTTATAAATTAGTTTAGACTCAAATGTAACTCGAGTTTCAAAATTGTAATGTACAAAATTGGAGCGGTGGAAGGTCCACTCGAGACGGAGTTACGAGGAGGGCGCGAGCAACACAAGGTGGTCAAAGGGAGAAGCTTGAGAAGCTGTTGACCCTAGGTTGACCATCCAACCTTCTCATTGGCTTGAGAAGATCGTAGTAGGGCCATGACTAATCACAAATAATTTAATTAATTGCTTGAGTGTATGTGATGCATAATTAGTAATTAATTAGTGCCTAGCGATTAGATTAGATCTAAATCGTGTACAAGATGCACCCTCTCGATTAGATTAGATCTCAATCGCGTCAACTCAAATGCCTACCGTGTCATGATACCTATCACTACCTCGATCACATGTGTTATTGAATCTGCCAAAGTAGAGCAACACATATTATCTTGGTAGGGTACGGAGGGACAATCTTAGTCCCGCTTATCAACGCATGGGTGAGTACAACTCAATTAGATTGAGTAACTATTTAATTCAATTGGATCGAGTTTAACTATAGGCATTTTCCAATGGTTGATAGATAGGTCAAAATCACATTTATATTAATTCTTGGGCGTATTAGTCAAAGCTAACTCGAGTTTTAATATAAATACGGATCTTGATCCTATAAACAAGAGTTGCATAGAGATGTAATTGGTAAATTGTTACCTACCGATCATACTAAGTCTTGGGCGTTTTAGCCAAAGCTAACTCAAGGGTTAGTATGATGTGGATCTTGTCCCACATGAGTTATAGAATTCAGTGGGAGCATCATTTAGTTAAAGGCCTAATTAAATGAATAAAAGAATATGATATTTATTTTCTGTATTTTTCTGTTGTAGATAACCATGACGTCAAACACGAACACCTTCTCTCTGCGTTCTGTCCTTGACAAGGACAAGCTCAACGAAGCAAATTTCCTAGACTGGTACAGAAATCTGAGAATAGTTCTCACCCAAGAATGTAAACTGTATATTCTGGAGCAGCCTATTCCGGAGGCTCCTCCTGCCAATGCCACGCGAGCTGACAAAGATGCTTATAAGAAGCATCAAGATGACGCATTAGATGTGTCCTGTCTAATACTTGCGACCATGAACTCTGAGCTTCAGAAGCAACATGAGTTGATGGGCGCTTATGATATGGTTGAACATCTTCGTCAACTGTATCAAGGACAAGCGCGGCACGAGAGATTTGAGATCTCAAGGGCACTATTTCAGTGCAAGATGTCAAATGGGGCTCCCGTAGGCCAATATGTACTCAAAATGATTGGGTACATAGAAAACCTACAGAGGTTGGGATTTCCGCTTGGCCAAGAGCTGGCCACTAACCTGATCTTGCAATCCTTGCCGGATAGCTATAGTCAATTCGTTCTAAACTACAACATGAACGAAATTGACAAGTCACTGCCTGAGCTGCTTAGCATGTAAAGAACTGTTGAGCTGAACCTTAAGAAAGTTAAGCCCCACACTGTTCTGATGGTTCAGAAACACAAGGGCAAGGGCAAGCCCAAAGGCAAAGGAAAGTCCCAAGCCAAGGGCAAAGGCAAGGCACTGGAGCCTAAAGGAGGGGTCGCCAAGGATGCTACCTGCTTCCACTGCGGTCAGACCGGGCACTGGAAGAGGAACTGCAAAGTGTACTTGGAAGATCTTAAGAAGAAGAGGAGTGAGACTTCAACTTCAGGTATATATGTTATAGAAGTCAATCTATCTATTTCTTCATCATGGGTATTAGATACCGGATGTGCTTCTCACATTTGTACTAATGTGCAAGCGCTGAGAAATAGCAGGGCATTGACAAAGGGCGAGGTGGACCTATGCGTAGGCAATGGAGCACGGGTTGCTGTTGTTGCTGTAGGGACTTATTTTCTATCTCTTCCCTCTGGGCTTGTACTAGAGTTGGATGATTGTTGTTATGTGCCTGCTTTAACTAAGAACATAATTTTAATTTCTTGTTTGGACAAGAAAGGTTTCTCTTTTATAATTAAGGACAAATGTTGTTCTGTTTATTTAAAAAATATGTTCTATTGTATTGCACCTCTGATGAACGGACTCTAAATTCTAGACCTTGAAAGCCCTATCTATAACATAAATACAAAAAGGTTCAAGTCAAATGACATGAACCAAACCTATCTCTGGCACAATCGCTTAGGTCATATAAATGATAAGCGCTTATCCCAGCTCCATAAGGATGGTTTATTGGACTCATTTGATTTTGAATCTTATGAGATGTGCGAGTCATGCCTACTAGGCAAGATGACCAAGACTCCCTTTAGTGGGCACAGTGAAAGAGCGACTGATATGTTAGGACTTATACATAGTGATGTATGTTGCCCTTTCAATGTCGCTGCTAGAGGCGGTTATAGGTACTTCATCACATTTACTGATGACTTCAGTAGATATGGTTATGTGTACTTGATGACACATGAGTCTGAATCCTTTGAAAAGTTCAAAGAATTTAAGAATGAAGTACATAACCAGCTTGGCAAGAGTATTAAGATACTTTGATCAGATCGAGGTGGAGAATACCTTAGCCATGAGTTTCGTGACTACCTAGCTGAGAGTGGGATTCTATCCCAACTCACTCCTCCTGGAACACCACAGTGGAATGGTGTATCCGAAAGGAGGAATCGTACCCTATTAGATATGGTACGATCTATGATGAGTCACACAGATCTTCCGACATACCTTTGGGGCTATACTCTAGACACGGCAGCTTTTATACTCAACCGAGTTCCATCCAAGGCCGTGATAAAGACACCATATAGGATATGGACTGGGAGAGATGCCCAGGTGTCTTTCATGAGGATTTGGGGTTATGAGGCTAACATTCGACGTCAAGTCTCAGACAAATTAGGACCCAAATCCGACAAGTGCTACTTTATTGGATATCCCAAGGAAACTAAGGGATATTACTTCTACATTCCCAGTCACCACAAGATAGTTGTGGCAAAGACTGGAGTCTTTCTAGAAAGGGACTTTGTTTCTAGAAAGACTAGTGGGAGTACATTCGATCTTGAAAAAGTTCAAGATGCGGATCCTAGCACTGAAGCCTCGATAGAAGTTGAACTGGAACCACAAAATGTTGTGGATGATCTTGTTCCACAAAGAGTTGAGGAACAACAACCAGTTCAAGTAGACATACCTCTTCGCAGGTCTGATAGGGTACGTCGTCAGCCTGAAAGATACTCATTTCTCTTGTCTAACCATGATGACGTTATGCTCATAGAGGATGAGCCTACCACCTATCAGGAAGCTGTGATGAGACCAGATTCCGAGAAATGGCTAGAGGCCATGAGATCCGAAATGGAATCCATGTACACCAACCAAGTATGGACTTTGGTTGATCCACCTGAAGGGGTAAAACTCATTGGGTGTAAGTGGGTCTTTAAGAGAAAGACTGACATGGATGGACTTATCTATAAGGGTCGCTTGGTAGCTAAAGGTTTCAAGCAGATTCATGGTATTGACTATGATGAAATCTTTTCTCCAGTAGCGATGTTTAAGTCCATTCGGATCATGCTTGCTATTGTAGCTTACCATGACTATGAGATATGGCAAATGGATGTCAAAATCACGTTTCTGAATGGAAACCTGCTCGAGGATATGTACATGACACAACCTGAGGGTTTTGTAGATCCACAGCATACTGGCAGAGTATGCAAGCTACATAGGTCCATTTATGGACTAAAGCAAGCTTCTCGGAGCTGAAATTTTTGATTCGATGATGTAATCAAACAGTTTAGTTTCATAAAGAATGAAGATGAACCTTGTATCTACAAGAACGTTGTAGGGGGCATAGTTGTCTTCCTCATATTGTATGTGGATGACATACTGCTCATTAGGAAAGACATCCCTTTTCTACAGTCTGTAAAGACTTGGCTAGGGACATGTTTCTCAATGAAGGAATTAGGTGATGCATCCCACATTCTAGGGATACAGATGTATAGAGATAGATCTAAGAGATTGCTTGTCCTAAGTCAGAGTACATATATTGACAAGGTACTCCTTCGGTTTGCCATGCAGAACTCCAAGAAGGGATTTCTACTGATGTCACATGGTGTAAGTCTTTCGAAGACTCAAGGTCCCTCTTCTAGAAAGGAGAGAGACCGCATGGATCAGATCCCTTATGCCTCAACCATAGGATCTATCATGTATGCCATGCAATGTACTCGACCTGATGTCTCGTATGCTTTGAGCATGACGAGAAGATACCAGTCAGATCCAGGTGAAAGTCACTGGATAGCGGTCAAGATCATTCTTAAGTACTTGAAAAGGACTAAAGAATATTTCTTGATATCTGGAGGCAATGATGAGCTAGCTGTAAAGGGTTACAGTGATGCTAGCTTCCAGACCGACCAGGATGATTATCGATCGCAGTCGGGGTTCATGTTTTGCATAAATGGTGGTGCTGTGAGCTGGAAGAGTTCGAAGCAGGACACAGTCACTGATTCTATGACAGAGGCCGAGTATATTACTGCATCAGAAGCAGCAAAGGAGGCAGTTTGGATCCGCAAGTTCATCACTGAACTTGGGGTGGTTCCTAGCATTGCTGAACCTATTGAGCTCTATTGTGACAACAATGGAGCTATAGCACAGGCGAAGGAACCTCGCTCACACCAACGAACCAAACACAAAATACGACACTTCCATCTCATTCGAGAGATAATCGAGAGAGGAGATGTGAAAATTTACTGAGTACCCACAGAGGCTAACATCGCAGATCCCTTGACCAAGGCTTTGGCACAGAGAAAGAATGATGGTCACACTAGGTCATTGGGGCTTAGAGCCTACACTGATTGACACTAGTACTAGTGGGAGATTGTTAGTTAGAGCCCTATAGCCAATCATTTGATGATTGTATTACGGATTTGTTGTATCATATTCTTATATAAATAAAGGCATTTGTTTTGGTTATTATAGTTACTCTTATTGGTTCCAAATAACTAAGTATAATAGCGTCCTTGAGTAGAAGGTTCTTACCTATATCAATCGATTGGTTGAATCGATAGTGAGATGATATAGGGAACACTACTCTTAATCATTCCTAGTCAAGTATTAACATTCAGGGACAATGTTACTGCAATAAGACTAGCATGTAGGTCACCTCGATGACTTGATCTCATAAGTCATGGATATAGAGATATCAAGTTGACACATAGGTATGCATTGGAGAATGTATACTGAATGACCCGTCATGAGAAAGCATCATGAATCGTTATATGAGTGGAATATACTTTCTCATGTGGCTATTAGTATGACTACTAGTCCTTAGACCTGAAGTCACCATGGTTCCCTACATAAGGAGTTATGTACTTTGGTTTTGTCAAACGTCACCCGTAACTGGGTGGACTATAAAGGTGATTACTTGGTATCTAACAAATTATGCGGAGGGATGTGAGTGATGTAGATGGGATCTATCCCTCCTATATGACGGGAGTGACATCGATATTCTTGATAGAGTGATACCACGAAGTGCATGGCCATGCCCAAATGAGTCAATATGAGATATTGAGCTCATTTGATTTAGTGAGTCTACTTGGAGTTCAAAATTTAGATTGATTAGAGGATGACACAGTCTATGCCTCACATTGATCAATCTAGATGTCTAGGATAGAAGGACAATGTCATATATTGTGAGGAATCACAATTAGTAGTCACAAGGTGATGTTGGATCTCAACATTCTTGTAACTTGGGTAGTAATGATGTGTTGCTAGATACCGCTCATTACTTATGCTCCTAAATGGGTTTAGGGGCATTGCCAACGTTACAAGAACCTATAGGGTCACACACTAAGGACAATTAGATGGAGATTAGGTTCATATGATGAACCAAGAGAATTAGATTCATGTGATGAATGAAATTGGATTAAGAGTAATCCTAATTGAGCTAATTGAGTTGGACTCAAGTTGATTCATATGTTCAATTAGTGTAATTTAGATTATGACTCATTGAATCAATTTAATTAAATGAATTAGATTCATTATATTAAGTTGGTTTGAATCAAATGGTTATATTAGATCAACCATGAGAGAGATTTGGTCAAGTTTGACTTGACTTGAGAAGGAAGATGAAAGGTCAAGTTTGACTTGACCATTTGCCACCTCATTTGTGATTTGGCATTAAGTGGCCAATGATGATGTGCCACATCATCATAGTTAGCACATTTGTGTGCCACCTAATGGAGGTTACAAATCCCCTTTCAATTTAATGTGGCCGGCCACATTAAATGAGAAGGCGTTACACATGTGTGGTCGGCCACTTTTGTGAGTTAATGGGATTCATTTTTCATTCAAGGCAATTTTATTCGGTCATCTTCTTCCTCAAGCTCTCAACCTTTCTCCCTCTCCTCTCTTGGCCGAACCTTACCAAGGTGCTAGCACACCTTTGTGTTAGGTTTCTCCACCTATTTGTTCGTGTGGATACTTCTAGAGGGTTGTACACTTGACAACCTCGAGATCCGGCATCACTTGGAAGAGCGGGATACGCGAAGGGCTTCGCACCAAGGGTAAAGATCTTCTCCTAATGTAGATCTAGATGTAAGAAACTCGTACTCGTAAATTTTGTTTTATTTTACTTCCCACGGATCCGCTGGCATGGGGGTTTCAGGGTTTCCGCGACGCGAAAAAGCGATTTTCATGGCTCGAAAAACCCAACAGTTGTTCCTTAACTCCTTGTGGAACAACATCATCCACAACACTTTATGGTTCTAGTTCAACTTCCATCGAGTTTTCAGTGCTATGGTTCACATCTTGAACTTCTTCAAGATCGAACGTACTCCCACTAGTCTTTCTAGAAACAAAATCCATTTCTAGAAATACCCCAATCTTAGCTGTTGGTTAATCCTAGGAAAACGTACCGGTTCCACTGTACAAAATTTTTTTGTACAAATGTTAAGCCTTTCCTTAAATAACCTATTGTGTTCTTTAGAAGTTAAATTAGGAATCGTAGATGGAACTTGACATCATTGATTCCAAATTTAACTTATCTGTTCTTAATGGTTTAGGTTTGAATCGCAAGCGGAACTTAACACTATTGATTCAAATCTACCTAAGTTATTAATTCCATAAATATTAATTTCCAAAATTGGCTTCCAGAACTGCATGGCGAGGCACATGGCATTCTTGGATATGGGAGCAACCACCACCGCCTAGGCAAAGCCTTTTAAGGAAAGCTAATATTTATTTCCTTAAATAACTCAAGGTTAACCAAAAGGAACAATGGAAACACAAATTCAAAAAATAAGAAAACACAAACTCAAAAAATAAATTCGATAAACTAGATCTAATTGTCTCTTGTATTTAGAATTCTTACAAAGAAAATAACTAGTATGATGCGGAAGAAAATTACTAGTTATACCTTCTCTTTGTAAGCTAATGACCTCGAGATCTTCTGCCGTATTCCTCACCTCGCCTTGGACGTCGTGTGGGCGACGATCCTCCAAGATGAACACCACCCAAAAGCCTCCTTCTCTTCTTCTAAAATCAGGCCACCACCACCACCAAGGAGAAGAGAGCAAAGGGAAAGGGAGAAGGGAGAGGGTCGGCCACCAAGAGATCTCCAAGCAAGAGAATAAGAGTTGTGTCTCATGAAGCCCTCTCACCCCTTCTTTTATATTACTTGCCCAAGGAAAATAAGGAAAAACCTTTTATAAAAAATAAAATCATCTAAGAGTTTTTCCTTTTCCCTTTTTATTTTTCCTTTTCTTTCCTCTTGATTGAATCAATCACCAATCAATGATTGTGATCAATCCTATTTGGTTTAGGATTGTGTTTTGGCCGTCCCCTTGCTTGGGCACCAAGCAAGGTGGCCGGCCACCATATTTAGGAAAGAAAAATAATTTTTTATAAAATTTTACAAGAAAAAAAACTCTTATAAAATTTTACATGCTCTCTTTCCTAGAGTTAAAAAAGGAAAGTTCTAAAAATTAAAACCATGTTTTAAAATTTAAAACTTCTCTAACAAAATTTCCTTTTTTAATATGATGATAGAAAATTTTAATTTTAAAACTTATCTCCCTTTTTTTCCTTAAACCATAAGGATGGTTAAAAAAAGAAAAGTTTTAAAACTTTTAAAACTCTCTATTAAAATATGTGACCTAATTCAAATAAGGATAGTTTTAAGAATTAAAATCTCTCTTTTAAAACTTATAGTTTTCTACAAAGAGAAGATTTTAAAAATTTAAAACACCCCTCCTATTTGAAATAATTATGGCCGGCCCCTACATGCTTGGTCACCAAGCAATAGGGTCGGCCCTATTAAGAGGAGATCTGGCCGGCCATTGCTTGGTCACCAAGCAATGGGTCGGCCCCCTTCTTAACATCAAGACGGGTCTTTCTTTGGATGGACTTGAGGCTTAATGAGGCTACGACAGGGACCTAGAGGAGAAATTGGTTTTGGCCTTCCGATGAGCTTGAGTATCTCGTGTTCGCCCAGAACACACAACTCAAGTTCATCGATAATAACTCATTCCACAAGAGAGTTATTACCGCACTACCACACCAATCCCAAATTATATTATGGGCTCCTACTTATCATGAGTGTGTTAGTCTCCCTGTGTTTAAAATTACAAATGTCCACTAATAAAGTAAGTTACTAACAACTCACTTAATTAATATCTAACTCCAAGTGTAGTATCACTCAACTTTATTGTCATGTCGGACTAGGTCCACCTGCAGGGTTGAACATGGCAATCCTTATGAGCTCCTCTTGGGGACATTCTCAACCTGGATAACTAGGACACAGATTCCTTCTATAATCAACAACACACACTATAAGTAATATCATTTCCCAACTTATCAGGCATATTGATTTATCGAGTTAAACCTCACCCTTTGATAAGTCAAATAAATAAATATTAAATATATGTACTTGTTATTATATTAGGATTAAAAGTACACACTTCCATAATAACTAAGGTCTCGTTCTTTTACTAAGTCAGTACAAAAAAAAACTTACCTAAATCATCCTACTCAATACACTTAAAGTGTATCAGTGTAATTTATTAGTCAAGATAAACTAATACTTTATTACACTACAACTATTCTGATGGTTTGTTCCTTTCCATTTTAGTCGTGAGCAACTTGTTTATAAATATAGAGAACCGACAACATGATCTTCTGAGTGTGACACCACACTTCATGTTGTCTACTATATAAATTAATTGAACAATTACATTTAACAAATAAATGCAGATATTGACCAATGTGATTCTTTTATTTCAACAAATAAATATTTACAAAAGCTAGGCTTTTAGTATACACTCTAACAATCTCCCACTTATACAAAAAAACTAAGTTGCCATATTTGTTGCCATACATCTGATTCCCATCCCCTCCACATGTCGATCAAAAGCTTTCGCCGGAAGGGCCTTAGTGAAAGGATCTGCCAGGTTATCTGCTGATGCAATCTTGGCGACGACAACTTCTCCTCGCTTGACGATGTCTCGTATCAGGTGGTACTTGCGCTCTATATGTTTACTTGCCTTATGGGCTCGTGGTTCCTTCGAGTTTGCAACTACACCGCTATTATTACAATAAATTGTGATGATCTTGGGAAAACCAGGAATCACATCTAAGTCCATTAGAAAGTTCCTGAGCCATACAACTTCTTTGGTTGCCTCAGAGGTTGCCACATACTCAGCTTCCATGGTTGAGTCTGAGACGCATTTCTGCTTAACACTACTCCATGCAATGGCTCCACCTCCTAGAGTAAACACATAGCCTGACGTAGACTTACTATTGTCCCTATCTGATTGGAAATCTGAATCTGTGTAACCCACAGGGAGCAAATCATCTGCTTGGTAGACTAGCATATAATCTCTAGTCCTTCTCAGGTACTTTAAATATGCTTCACAGCAGTCTAATGTCCTTGTCCAGGGTTACTCTAATATTTGCTAACCATGCCCACGGCAAAACAGATATCAGGTCTCGTACACAACATTGCATACATAAGGCTTCCTACAGCCGAAGCATAAGGAACTACCTTCATGTCCTCAATCTCCTTTGATGTCTTCGGAGACATCCCTTTAGATAAGGCTACTCCATTCCTAAAAGGAAATAAACCTTTCTTGGAGTTTTGCATGCTAAAATGAGCAAGGATTGTATCTATAAATAAAGCTTGGGATAGGCACAACATTTTTTTCTTGCGATCCCTTATAACTTTGATCCCAAGAATGTGTGCACATTCTCCTAAGTCCTTCATGTCAAAGTGTTTGGACAACCATACCCTTACGCCCGATAATACATTGCATTGTTGCCAATTAACAAAATATCATCTACGTATAGTACAAGAAATACCACCACGTTTCCGTTACACTTCTTGTATACACAAGACTCATCCGAACACTGAATAAATCCATATAACTGGATTACTTCATTAAACCGGATGTTCAAAGATCTTGAAGCTTGCTTCAGTCCATAAATGGACCGATTAAGCTTACACACTAGATACTCTTTGCCCTTTTCAATGAACCCTTTTGGTTGCTTCATATGGATGTTTTCTTCAAGACTTTCGTTAAGGAAAGTTGTCTTAACATCCATTTACCAAATCTCATAATCCATATGAGCGGCAATGGATAAGAGTATCCGGATAAACTTAAGCATAGCTATCGGCGAAAAACTCTCATCATAATCGATTCTCTCTTTCTGGGTATACCCTTTTGCAACAAGTCTTGCTTTAAAGGTTTCTACCTTCCCATCTATCCCTCTTTTCCTTTTGTAGATCCACTTGCATCCAATGGCTTTTACACCATCAGGTGGTTCTACAAGCTCCCAGACCTTATTAGAATACATAGATTCTATTTCAGAATTCATTACTTTTTGCCAAGATACTGCATCTATATCTTGGAGTGCTTCATCATATGTCCGGGGATCAGGTTCATGTTTACCCGGGATCAAGTCCGAAGATTCTCCCAAAAACATGAATCTCTCAGGCTGCCATACAACCCTCCCACTACGACGAGGCACTGTCTGTGGTTGTGTATCATGTGTGACATGTGTTGCAGTCTCTTGTGGTACTTCATCTTGTACTGTTGGTACTAAAGTAGACGTGTCCTCTCTAAGTTTTTCTATAACAATTTTGCTACTGGGCATGTGATCCATTATATAGTCTTCTTCTAAAAACTGGGCATTGGTGCTAATAATGACCTTCTGGTCTTTAGGACTATAAAATAAATCACCTTTCATTCCTCTGGGATAACCCACAAACACACGAATTTCTGTACGAGATTCTAACTTATCAGCATCTGGTTTCAGCACATGTGTTGGACTACCCCAAATCCGAATATTTCTTAGACTGGGCTTCTGCCCATTTCACAATTCTGTGGGTGTAGAAAATACTGATTTAGAAGGTACTAAGTTCAGAATGTGCGCTGTTGTTTCAAGAGATTATCCCCAAAACGAATTTGGTAATTCTGAATAACTCATCATCGATCTAACCATCTCCATAAGAGACTTATTCCTTCGTTCTGCCACACCATTCTGTTGGGGTGTACCAGGTGCGGATAATTGGGATTGAATCCCGACCTCTGATAAGTAATTCCTAAACTCTCCTAAGAGGTATTCGCCACCACGATCAGACCGTAGTGTTTTGATACTTTTACCTAGACATTTCTCCACATCAGCCTTGTACTCTTTGAACTTATCAAAGCACTCAGACTTACGGCACATTAGGTAAATGTATCCATATCTTGAATAATCATCTATAAAAGAGACAAAATATTCAAAACCACCTCTAGCCTAGATAGACATAGGACCACACAAATCAGAATGAACCAATTCTAACGCTTTTTGGCTCTATACCCCTTGGCCTTAAAAGGTCTCTTGGTCATTTTACCTTCCATGCAGGATTCACATGTTGGAAAGTTTTCCAACTCTAATGGATCCAAGAGCCCATCAGCTACAAGCCTTTGAATCCTACTTAAGTTAATATGACCAAGCCTTAGATGCCAAAGATGCGTTTGTTTCATGTTCGAAGGTTATTTTCTCTTATTAGAGTTAGAAGATGTGTTATTAATTTTCATATTTTGCTTTATGGGAGAAATTGGATTTAAAGTATATAAATTACCAACCAATGCACCAGAACAGATAATCACTTTATTTCTCTTTATAACCACATTGTTACTATAGGAAACTGAATATCCATCCAAATAAAGTTTAGAAACTGAAATTAAATTCTTTCTAAAATTGGGCACATAAAGACAATTTCTTAAAACCAATTTCCTATTCCTATCAAATGATAAGTAGACGTCTTCCACTACAACAGCCGCCACCTTAGTAGCATTGCCCATGTAGACAGTTATCTCTCCATCAAATAGTCATCGGGTTTCCTGGAACCCCTACAAAGAATTGTAGACATGATCTGTGGCTCCCGTATCTACACACCAGGTGCTGATAGATAACACCGCTAAACATGTTTCAACTACTAGAGTATGAGATATAACATTATTGTTCTAGTTCCTACGAGGACAGTTCGCTTTCTAATGTCCAGACTGCTTGCAAATGAAGCACTTGCCCTTCAGCTTCTTCATTCCAGCTTTCTGTCCTGTACCTTGAGGTTTATTCACCTTCTTCGCTGAAAAGACCTGTTTCTTCTTCTTCTTGCCTTTCAACTTAGAAGTAGAACCAATTTCTACATAGTGAATCTGAGAACTGTGACGAAATATTCCTTCTGCTGCCTGTAGTTCTGTCAGAAGTTCTGCCAACGTATACTCTCTTTTGTTCATGTTATAGTTCAGGCGAAACTGCTCAAAACTTTTGGGTAGCGTTTGGAAAATTATATCGACCTGAGTTTCCCCATCGATTTCTCCTCCAAGGACTTGTATTTTATTCAGATAAGCCATCAATTTGAGGATATGATCCCTTATGGGTGTCCCCTTAGACATGGTGGCTATCATTAGTTTTCTCATTGCCTCTTGCCTAGCAGTCCGACTCTGGTGCCCAAAGAGTTCTTTGAGATTGTTCATTATATCATAAGCTGTTGGTAAATCTTGATGCTGATGTTGCAATACATTTGACATTGATGCCAAAATATAACATCGCGCCATCTCATCAGCTTTTACCCATTTCTTATGATACTCAATTCCTCTGGGGTAGAGTCACCGTCAGGTGCATCAGGGCAAGCCTCAGTCAGTACAAACTTATAGCTTTCAGCAGTAAGGATAATGTCCAGGTTTCTTTTCCAATCTATGTAGTTGGGTCCAGTAAGTTTGTTCTCATTCAGTATAATGGTCAGTGGGTTGAAAGTCATCCTAAGAATCACAAAAATAAGTTTGGTCAGGACTCTAAATTTAGAATAATATTGATTCCTCAAACAATACTATTTTAAATTAACCAACACCTTAAAACACCGTGAATTTTGTATGTTACGATAGTGTGGACGTATACAAATTCAACATTTGTAAAAGGAGGGTGTAACCCATTAATTTTATTATCTTGTCAACCTAACTTTTTGACAAATAAAATTAATAGTTGGTTTCCTTCGATCACACGAATAATAGTAGTGACTCCGATGGGGAGGATACTATTAGACGTGCCTAAGTGTATACCATTACTTGACACTAAGTCCATTAATAAGATTGTGTCCCTTCCGATGGGGAAGATCACACGCTCTTAATTAATTTCCTATAGTCATCCAAAATGGAAGTTTGATCTAGTGATCCGCAAACAAACTCATCCGATATGGAGGAAGGCACTCAGAGCCAACGCGCAAGTTTGTTTGCATCACTTACAAACCAGTAATGGAGACCATGGAATTTACTAAAATAAATCCCTCTCCCACTTAGTTATTTAAAGTGAGGAATTTTAAACTATCCTATCATACATCAAATGCATACACACACATCACAGTAAATAAAAGCAATAAATATGGAAATCATTTTCTAACTATTATGGTCTTTTTCTGTTACTGTCCTCCATGTGCTCCAACCCTAGCTGCTGCCAACTTTAGCCACCGCCATCGGGTCGAGTCATCGCATCCATCTTGCTTCTTATTCCGCTACACCTCTAGTGCTCCAAAAGTACCACGCCTCGCAAGAATCCGATCCGTGACAAAAATAAAATTTTACATATATCGATCCTATATTCCACGAGTGAATGTACATATATTCTAAATCGAACAAAAAAATAAAATTCAAAAAATAATACAGCTCCTGCTGTATTTGATACATACAATCATGCACACAAATAATGCCCTTGACATGTCCAAGGGTCCAATCACACACGACATCAATAAGTCATAATAGTTGGAGCCTGCAACCAAAGAGTTAGCACATCCTACTATTATCCTGCCTAAATTATGTATGACATGTGCATAATGTTAGTTAGAGCCCTATAGCTAATCATTTGATGATTGTATTATGGACTTATTGTATCATATTCTTATATATAAATAAAGGCATTTGTTTTGGTTATTATACTTACTTGTATTGGTGCCAAATAAACTAAGTATAATAGCGTCCTTAAGTAGAAGGTTCTCACCTATATCAATCGGTTAGTTGAACCGATAGTGAGATGATATAGGGAACACTACTCTTAATCATTCCTAGTCGAGTATTAACATTCAGGGACAATGTTAATTCAATAAGACTAGCAAGTATGTCAACTCGATGACTTGATCTCACAAGTCATGGATATAGAGATATCAAGTTGACACATAGGTATGCATTGGAGAATGTATACTGAATGACCCGCCATGAGAAAGTATCATGGATCGTTATATGAGTGTCATATACTTTCTCATGTGGCTATCAGTATGACTACTAGTCCTTGGACCTGAAGTCACCATGGATCCCTACATAAGGAGTTATGTACTTTGGTTTCGTCAAACGTAACTCGTAACTAGGTGGACTATAAAGGCGATTACTGGGTATGTAACGAATTATGCAGAGGGATGTGAGTGATGTAGATGGGATCTATCCCTCCTATATGACTGGAGAGACATCGATATTCTTGATAGAGTGAGACCACGAAATGCATGGTCATGCCCAAATGAGTCAATATGAGATATTGAGCTCATTTGATTTAGTGAGTCTACTTGGAGTTCATGATTTAGATTGGTCAGAGGATGACACGGTCTATGCCTCACATTGATCAATCTAGATGTCTAGGATAGAAGGACACTTGTCATATATTGTGAGGAGTCACAATTAGTAGTCACAAGGTGATGTTGGATCTCAACATTCTTGTAACATGGGTAGTAATGATGTGTTGCTAGATACCGCTCATTACTTATACTCCTAAATGGGTTTAGGGCCATTGCCAACATTAAAAGAACCTATAGGGTCACACACTAAGGACAATTAGATGGAGATTAGGTTCATATGATGAACCAAGAGGATTAGATTCATGTGATGAATCAAATTGGATTAAGAGTAATCCTAATTGGGCTAATTGAGTTGGACACAAGTTGATTCATGTGTTCAATGAGTCTAATTTAGATTATGACTCATTGAATCAATTTAATTAAATAAATTAGATTCATTATATTAAATTGGCTTGAATTAAATGGTTGGATTAGATCAACCATGAGAGAGATTAAGTCATGTTTGATTTGACTTGAGAGGAAGAGGAAGAGTCAAGTTTGACTTGACTTTATGCCACATCATTTGTGACTTAGCATTAAGTGGCCAATGATGATGTGCCACATCATCATGGCTAGCACATGTGTGTGCCACCTCATGGAGGTTACAAATCTATTCTCTTTAATGGCCACATTTAATGAGAATGGGAGTTATACTTGTGCTTGTGGCCGGCCACTTTTGTGGTGAATGAGAATTCATTTTTCATTCAAGGCAATTCACATCATCTTCCTCCTCTTGCTCTCCCTCTCCTCTCTTGGCTGAACACCATCTAGGTGCTAGCACACCTATTGTTTGGTCTTCTCCACCTAATTAATTCATGTGGATACTTCTAGAGAGTTGTCTACCTTGACAACTTAAGATCCGGCATCTCCTTGGACGAGTGGGACTTGCGAAGGGAACGCAACGAGGGTAATATTCTTCTCCTCTGAAGATTTAGTGTAAATCTAAGTTAGAAACTCGTACTCGTAATATTTTTGAAAGTTTTATTTTTTGCACGGATCCGTGGCTTGGGGTTTCGGGGTTTTCGCGACGCGAAAAAGCGGTTTTCGCGGCCCAAAAAACCCAACACATAACCTATTTGAATTCTAAACACACAGAGGCAAATCCTAGCTCTGATACCAATTGTTGGTTAATCCTAGAAAAATGTACCGATTCCACTGTACAAAAATTTTTTGTACAAGTGTCGAACCTTTCCTTAAATAACCTATTGTGTTCTTTAGAAGTTAAATTAGGAATCACAGACGGAACTTAACATCATTGATTCCAAATTTAACTTATCTGTTCTTAATGGTTTAGATTTGAATCACAAGCGAAACTTAACACTATTGATTCAAATCTACCTAAGTTATTAATTACATAAATATTAATTTCCAAAATTGGCTTCCAGGACTGCATGGTGAGGCACATGACCTTCTTGGATATAGGAGCAACCACCACCGCCTAGGCAAAGCCTTTTAAGGAAAGCTAATATTTATTTCCTTAAATAACTCTAAGTTAACCAAAAGGAACAATCGAATCACAAATTTGAAAAAGAAGAAAACACAAACTCGAAAAATAAATTCGATAAACTAGATCTAATTGCCACTTGTATTTAGAATTCTTACAAAGAAAATAACTAGTATGATGCGGAAGAAAATTACTAGTTATACCTTCTCTTTGTAAGCTAATGACCTCGTGATCTTCTGTCGTATTCCTCGCCTCGCCTTGGACGTCGTGTGGGCGACAATCCTCTAAGATGAACACCACCCAAAAGCCTCCTTCTCTTCTTCTAAAATCCGGCCACCACCACCACCAAGGAGAATAGAGCAAAGGGAAAGGGAGAAGGGAGAGGGCTAGCCACCAAGAGATCTCCAAGAAAGAGAATAAGAGTTGTGTCTCATAAAGCCCCCTCACCCCTTCTTTTATATTACTTGCCCAAGGCAAATAAGAAAAAACCTTTTATAAAAAATAAAATCATCTAAGAGTTTTCCCTTTTCCCTTTTCCCTTTTTATTTTTCCTTTTCTTTCCTCTTGATTGAATCAATCACCAATCAATGATTGTGATCAATCCTATTTGGTTTAGGATTGTGTTTTGGCCGGCCCCTTACTTGGGCACCAAGCAAGGTGGCCGGCCACCATATTTAGGAAAGAAAAATAATTTTTTATAAAATTTTACAAGAAGAAAAAATTCTTATAAAATTTTACATGCTCTCTTTCCTAGAGTTAAAAAAGGAAAGTTCTAAAAATTAAAACCATATTTTAAAATTTAAAACTTCTCTAATAAAATTTCCTTTTTTAATATGATGATAGAAAATTTTAATTTTAAAACTTATCTCCCTTTTTTTCCTTAAACCATGAGGATGGTTAAAAAAGGAAAGTTTTAAAACTTTTAAAACTTTTAAAACTCTCTATTAAAACATGTGACCTAATTCAAATAAGGATAGTTTTAAAAATTAAAATCTCTCTTTTAAAACTTATAGTTTTCTACAAAGAGAAGATTTTAAAAATTCAAAACACTCCTCCTATTTGAAATAATTATGGCCGGCCCCTACATGCTTGGTCACCAAGCAATAGGGTCGGCCCTATTAAGAGGAGATGTGACCGGCCATTGCTTGGTCACCAAACAATGGGTCGGCCCCCTTCTTGGACACCAAGACGGGTCTTTCTTTGGATGGACTTGAGGCTCAATGAGGCTACGACAGGGACCTAGAGGAGAAATTGGTTTTGGCATTCCGATGAGCTTGAGTATCTCGTGTTCGCCCTGAACACACAACTCAAGTTCATCGATAATAACTCATTCCACTAGAGAGTTATTACCGCACTACCGCACCAATCCCAAATTACATTATGGGCTTCTACTTATCATGAGTGTGTTAGTCTCCCTGTGTTTAAGATTACGAATGCCCACTAATTAAGTAAGTTACTGACAACTCACTTAATTAATATCTAGCTCCAAGAGTAGTACCACTCAACTTTATTGTCATGTCGAACTAGGTCCACCTGCAGGGTTTAACATGGCAATCCTTATGAGCTCCTCTTGGGGACATTCTTAACCTAGATAACTAGGACACATATTCCTTCTATAATCAACAACACACACTATAAGTAATATAATTTCCCAACTTATCAGGCATATTGATTTATCGAGTTAAACCTCACCCTTTGATAAGTCAAAGAAATAAATATTAAATATATGTGCTTGTTATTATATTAGGATTAAGAGCACACACTTCCATAATAACTACGGTCTCGTTCTTTTACTAAGTCAGTACAAAAAAACTTACCTAAATGATCCTACTCAATACACTTAAAGTGTATCAGTGTAATTTATTAGTCAAGTTAAACTAATACTTTATTACACTACGGCTATTCTGATAGTTTGTGTTGGATCGAGAAGCGCTAGAGGGGGAGGGGTGAATAGCGCTCACGGCTATTTCTTTCGATTATCAGAATCGTAAAAACAATCGTCGAGTAATTAAAATGCAACGGAATAAAATAAAGAAACACAAACACAGAGGAATTTACTTTGTTCGGAGCCTAAGGCGACTCCTACTCGAAGGCCCGCGATCCTTGATCGCTTTCGATGGGCAACAACTATAAGTTTGAAATAATTACAAACTGAAGTACAATAATTGACAATAATTAATTATATCGACGACAATTAAGAAATGAAGTTTCGGAGCTCCGGGTCGTCGGGTGGTTGTCGCAGCACTTCGGAAGCAATACTTGAGCAGAACACAGCACGAGGAAGCTTTTTCTTTCGTTGTTAATTGTTGTTTTGAAGTGCTGCTCGAACCCTACTTTTAAACAGTGTTCAAGGCACCTTAAACCCCTCCAAGGTGCCTCCAGGCTGGCCGCGTCACCCGCGTGGATCAGAACTGACCTGGTCGAACTTTATCTTGTTCATGGCGCCTTCAACCTCTCCAAGGCGCCTTCATCAACTTGTTCAAGGCGCCTTCAGCCTATCCAAGGTGCCTTGAAGCTTGCTTCGCAGCCAGCTCAGGTTTTGCACCCGAGGCGCCTCCAAGCTCCATGGAGGCGCCTCGGACACTGTTCATCCGAGGTTAATATTTGCACTTTGGTCCCTGCAAGATGTATTAATATCAAATATACCCTGCAACACAAAGTTAGCACATAAAACATAATAGAAGTGATAATGACAGTCTCTGGATAGTCCGAGTCTGACTTCGGATTTCCGACCGGAAACCCTAGGTCGACCCGACGCCTACTTATCCCTCTACGGGGAACGAGTCCTCACCTACTTCACTCAAGAGATTTACCTGATGTCAGTCCGGTCCTCCAGACCGACTGGACTTTTGCTCAGCGTCCGATGCTTCCGGTCTTCATGCTGGATGTCCGGTCCTCGACCGATCCAGACTTCTACCTAGTTCACGACACCAGGATTTTAACCTAGGGTTATCACCCCCTAGGATTTTTGCCCGAAGCGTCGACCCGCCAAGACTTCCCACACAGGGTTACCACCCCCTATGACCTAGGGTTACCACCCCCTAGGGTTTTCCCTTGCCTAACCGCAGCTAGGATTTTCCTGAAACACCTAGTCATATCCATCAGATAAGATTTAAACTTAACTTTGAATCCCTTTGTCATTATCAAAACTAAGGTTCGATCGTCGGATGCTTCTCACACCAACAATTTGTTCCTTTCCATTTTAGTCGTGAGCAACTTGTTTATAATTTATAGAAAACCGACAACATGATCTTCTGAGTGTGACACCACACTCCATGTTGTTTACTATATAAATTAATTGAACAATTTCATTTAACAAATAAATGTAGATATTGACCAATGTGATTCTTTTATTTCAACAAATAAATGTTTACAAAAGCTAGGCTTTTAGTATACACTCTAACATTAGCCACAACTATCTTGTGTTGACTGGGAATGTAGAAGTAATATCCCTTCGTTTCCTTGGGATATTCAATAAAATAGCACTTATCAGATTTGGGTCCCAATTTGTCCGAGATTGACGTCGAAGTACGCCTCACAAGTCCAAATCCTCATAAAAGATACCTGGGCATCTCTCCCAGTCCATATCCTATATGATGTCTTTATTACAGCTTTAGATGGAACTCGGTTGAGAATGAAGGCTACTGTGTCTAGAGCATAGCCCCAAAGATACATAGGAAGATCTGTGTGACTCATCATAGACCGTACCATATCTAAGAAGGTACGAATCCTCCTTTCGGATACACCATTCCACTGTAGTGTTCCAGGAGAAGTGAGTTGGGATAGGATCCCACACTCAGCTAGATAGTCACAAAACTTATGGCTAAGGTATTCTCCACCTCGATCTGATCGAAGTATCTTAATACTCTTGCCAAGCTAGTTTTGTACTTCATTCTTGAATTCTTTGAACTTTTCAAAGGATTCTGACTTATGTGTCATCAAATACACATAACCATATCTACTGAAGTCATCAGTAAATGTAATGAAGTACGTATAATCACCTCTGGTAGCGACATTGAAAGGACCACATACATCACTATGTATAAGTACTAATAAGTCAGTCGCTCTCTCACTGTGTCCACTAAAGGGAGTCTTGGTCATCTTGCCCAGTAGGCATGACTCGCATGTCTTATATGATTCAAAATCAAATGAGTCTAGCAAACCATCCTTATGGAGCTGGGATAAGCGTTTGTCATTTATATGACCTAAGCAACAGTGCCAGATATAGGTTTGGTTCATGTCATTTGACTTGAACCTCTTGGTACTTATGTTATAGATAGGGTTTTCAAGGTCTATAATGTAGAGTCCGTTCATCAGAGGTGCAATACAATAGAACATATCATTTAAATAAACTGAACAACATTTGTTCTTTATTATAAATGAAAAGTCTTTCTTGTCTAAACAAGAAACTGATATAATGTTCTTAGTCAAAACAGGCACATAACAACAATCATCCAATTCTAGTACAAGCCTAGAGGGCAGAGATAGAGAATAAGTTCCTATAGCAACAGCAGCAACCCGTGTTTCATTGCCTACTCGTAGGTCCACCTCGCCCTTCGTCAATGCCCTGCTATTTCTCAGCGCCTGCACATTAGTACAAATGTGAGAACGCTGGGAGAAGGAGTTTGTGTTTGACGACATGGTAATCTACAACAGAAAAATGTAGAAAAATAAATATCATATTCCAATTAATCATCTAATTAGGCCTTTAATTAAATGATGCACCCACTTAATTCTATAATTCAAGTAGGACAAGATCCACATCATACTACACTTTGAGTTAGCTTTGGCTAAATCGCCCAAGACTTAGTATGATCGGTAGGTAACTAATTTTTAATTATATCTCTATGCAACTCTTGTTTATAGGATCAAGATCCGCATATATATTAAAACTTGAGTTA
Source organism: Zingiber officinale (assembly GCF_018446385.1). Classification (NCBI taxonomy): domain Eukaryota; kingdom Viridiplantae; phylum Streptophyta; class Magnoliopsida; order Zingiberales; family Zingiberaceae; genus Zingiber; species Zingiber officinale. Next base: position 45,669,727 of record NC_055997.1, on the reverse strand, counting down.
GCTTTGGCTAAATCGCCCAAAAATTAATATAAATGTGATTTTGACCTATCTACCAACCATTGAAAAATGTCTATAGTTAAACTCGATCCAATTGAGTTAACCAGTTACTCAATCTAATTGAGTTGTACTCACCTATGCGTTGATAGGTGGGACCAAGATTGTCCCTCCGCACCCTACCAAGATAATATGTGTTGCTCTGCTTTGGCAGATTCAACAACAACATGTGATCGAGGTAGTGATGGGTATCACGGCATGGTAGGCATTTCGAGTTGACACGATTGAGATCTAATCTAATCGACGATGTGTATCATATACGCGATTTAGATCTAATCTAATCATGGAGATGCATCATGTGCACGATTTAGATCTAATCTAATCATTAAGGCACTAATTAATTACTAATCTATCATGCATCGCATACATACACACAAGCAATTAATTAAATTTTTATGATTAGTCATGGACCTACTACGATCTTCTCAAGACAATGAGAAGATCGGTTGGTCAACCTAGGGTCAATAGCTTCCTCAAGCTCCTCCCTTTGACCATCATGTGTTGCTCGCACCCTCCTCGTAACTCCGTCTCAAGTGGACCTTCGACCGCTCCAATTTTGTACATTACAAAATGTGAAACTCGAGTTACATTCCAGTCTAAAAACTATTTTACAACAGGAATATAAATAGAAGGACACGACGCGCAGGTCGCGAATCAAGTACAACACGCACAAACACACAAAATGGCGCACAAGCCATATTATGAATTACAACACATATTTCCAATCAAATTGGGTTCTTTAGACCATGGCCATTACAAAATGATACATAATTATAAATTATGTGATTTTCATAAATTTCTATAATTTTTTCTAATATTTTTTATAATTTTATGAGTCGCAACTTCTCGGCGGTCCCGATTAGCGATTTTCGGGCGCAATCGCGGAACGAAGCCCCTTGCGGGGTTAGGGGCAGCACCCCTACTCGCGATATAACCATCACGAGTGTTCCTAGGCGATCCTACAGCGCCTTAGCCCGCTGTCCCAAAATATTTTGGGTGAGACCTTGCCGATTCGAAAGGTGTTTCTCGGTAGTCGAAGCCTACAAGTGTTCAAACACTTGTTGCTTCGCTTCTACGAGAAAAATACCCATAAAATTGTTGGTTGCTACTCGGAAAGCCTAGAGGTTCCACTGTACAAAAATTTTGTACAAAGGTCTGAACCTTTTCCTAGCTACCATGTGTTCTTTTAAATTAAATTTTGGATCGCCTGCGGAACTTAACACGTTTGATCCAAAACTTAATCTATTTGTTCTTTTAGGTTTTGACTTGGATCTCCTGCGGAACTTAATACGTTCGACCCAAATCACCTTAAGTTATTAATTCCATTAAATATTAATTTCCATAATCGGTTCCCAGTACTAACGTGGCGAGGCACATGGCCTTCTTGGATATGGGAGCAACCACCACCGACTAGACAAAACCTTTTATAGAAAGCTAATATTTAATTTCCTAAAATAACTTTAGGTTAACCAAGAAGAACAATCAAATCACAAGGAAAATAAAAAAACAAAAGAACACAACATCGAAAAACATATTCGAAATTCTAGAATCGTAAGCCTCTTATATTTGGTATTATTTCGAAAAATAACTAGTATGATGCGGAAAGAAAAATTACTAGTTATACCTTTTAGAAAGACCTCTTGATCTTCTACCGTATTCCTCTTCTAACCTCGGACGTTGTGTGGGCAATGATCTTCCGAGATGAGAAACCACCAACCACCTTCTTCTCCTCCTAGCTAGGTTCGGCCATAAAAGGTTAACCAAGGATGAAGAACAAAACACCAACCAAGCTCCAAGAGATGCTAGCTTTCTCTCCTTCTTCTTCTTCTTCTTCTCCAAGTAGTATCCGCCCGCCACAAGAGCTCCAAGCCTTTGAGAGTTTCGGCCACCACAAAGAGGAAGAGAGGAAGAGGATGGCCGGCCACTCCAAGGAATAAAAGAGGGAGAGAAATAATAGAGGTTGTGACTCATGAAGGCAACCTCACCCCTTCTTTTATATTCCTTGGCCTAGGAAAATTAGGAAATTTAATTACAATAAAATTTCCTTAATTCCCTTGACATGATTTAATTGATAAAAATAAAATAAAATTTTCCCAATTAATATCTAATGGCCGGCCACATTAAAAGAGATAAATTAGACAAGTTTTAATCAACAATTAAAACTTCCTAATTTGTTTCCGGAAATTTTAAAAATTAAAATTTCTCTTTAAAATCTCTTCATGGTTGATAAAAAGAAATTTCTATAATTTTAATTTTCAACATGTGAATAATTTTTCAGAGAGAAAAAATAAAATATCTTTCCAATCTACAAATAAGGAAAGAGATCTAATCTCTTTCTTTTAATCTTTTGTAGATCTTTTAAAGAGAGATATTTTAATTTTAATTCCCTGTAATAAATTATATCTTCCACATAATAAAAATTAAAATTAAAATTCTTTTAAATTTAATGGGGGCCGGCCACCTAAGCTTGAGTTCAACCTAGGGCCGGCCACCCATGAATCAAGGCTTGGCCGGCCCTAGCTTGAACCACAAGCTAGCTTGGCCTGCCCCCTTCTCATGGGTATGAAGGTGGGTATAGGTGGGTATAGTACTCTATAAATAAGAGGCTATGATAGGGACCGAGAGGAGGAATTGGTTTTGGTCTCCCGATAAAATTAAGCATCCCGTGTTCGCCCCGAACACACAACTTAATTTTATCAATAATAACTCATTCCACTAGAGAACTATTATTGAACTACCACACCAATCCCAAATTACATTTTTGGGCTCCTTCTTATTATGAGTGTGTTAGTCTCCATGTGTTTAAGATATCGAATGTCCACTAATTAAGTGAGTTACTGACAACTCATTTAATTAATATCTTAGTCCAAGAGTAGTACCGCTCAACCTTATCATCATATCGGACTAAGTCCACCTGCAGGGTTTAACATGACAATCGTTATGAGCTCCTCTTGAGGACATTATCAACCTAGTATCTCTAGGACACAGTTTCCTTCTATAATCAACAACACACACTATAAGTGATACCATTTCCCAACTTATCAGGCTTATTGATTCATCGAACTAAATCTCACCCATTGATAAATTAAAGAAATAAATATCAAATATATGTGCTTGTTATTATATTAGGATTAAGAGCACACACTTCCATAATAACCGAGGTCTTTGTTTCTTTATAAAGTCAGTATAAAAGAAACGACCTCAAATGGTCCTACTCAATACACTCTAAGTGTACTAGTGTAATTATATAGTCAAGATAAACTAATTCCTAATTATACTATGACCTTCCAATGATTTGTTCCTTTCCATTTTGGTCGTGAGCTACTGTTTATAATTTATAAGGTACTGATAACATCATCTTCTATATGTGACACCACATACTATGTTATCTACAATATAAATTAATTGAACAACTACAAGCAAATGTAGATAAATTGACCAAATGTGATTCTTTATTTAACATAAATGTTTACAAAAGCTTAGGCTTTCAGTATACACTCCAACAATCTCCCACTTATACTAATGACTAAGCTGCCATATCTTCTACCATACATCTGATTCCCATTCCCTCCACATGCCGATCAAAAGCTTTCGCCGGAAGGGCCTTAGTGAAAGGATCTGCCAGGTTATTCGCTGATGCAATCTTGGCGATGACAACTTCTCCTCGCTTCACGATATCTCGTATCAGGTGGTACTTGCGCTCTATATGTTTACTTGCCTTATTAACTCGTGGTTCCTTCGAGTTTGCAACTGCACCGCTATTATCACAATAAATTGTGATAATTTTGGGCAAATCAGGAATCACATCTAAGTCCATTAGAAAGTTCCTGAGCCATACTGCTTCTTTAGCTGCCTTAGAGGCTGCTACATACTCAACTTCCATGGTTGAGTCCGATACGCATTTCTGCTTAACACTCCTCCATGAAATGTCTCCACCTCCTAAAGTAATCACATAGCCTGATGTAGACTTACTATTGTCCCTATCTGATTGGAAATCTGAATCCGTGTAACCCACAGGGAGCAAATCGTCTGCTTGGTAAATTAGCATATAATCTCTAGTCCTTCTCAGGTACTTTAATATATGCTTTACCGCAGTCCAATGTCCTTGTCCAGAGTTACTCTGATATCTGCTGACCATGCCCACGGCAAAACAAATATCAGGTCTCGTACATAGCATTGCATACATAAGGCTTCCAAGCATAAGGAACTGCTTTCATGTCTTCTATCTCCTTTGATGTCTTCGGAGACATCTCTTTAGATAGAGCTATTACATGCATAAAAGGTAAGAAACCTTTCTTGGAATCCTGCATACTAAAACGAGCAAGGATTGTATCTATATATGAAGCTTGGGACAGACACAACATTCTTTTCTTGTGATCCCTTATCACTTTGATCCCAAGAATGTGTGCACACTCTCCTAAGTCCTTCATATCAAATTGTTTGGACAACCATACCCTTACGTCTGATAATACCTTGACATTGTTGCCAATTAACAAAATATCATCTACGTATAGTACAAGAAATACCACCACGTTTCCGTTACACTTCTTGTATACACAAGACTCATCCGGACACTGAATAAATTCATACGACTGGATTACTTCATTAAACCGGATGTTCCAAGACCTTGATGCTTGCTTCAGTCCATAAATGGACCGATTGAGCTTGCACACTAGATGCTCTTTTCCTTTTTCAATAAACCCTTCTTGTTGCTTCATATGGATGTTCTCTTCAAGACTTCCATTAAGGAAAGCTGTCTTGACATCCATTTGCCAAATCTCATAATCCATATGAGCAGCAATGGATAAGAGTATCCGGATAGACTTAAGCATGGCTACCGGTGAAAAGGTTTCCTCATAATCGATTCCCTCTTTCTGAGTGTACCCTTTCGCAACAAGCCTAGCTTTGAAGGTTTCTACCTTCCCGTCTGTCCCTCTTTTCCTTTTGTAGATCCACTTGCATCCAACGGCTTTTACACCATCAGGTGGTTCTACAAGCTCCCAGACCTTATTAAAGTACATAGACTCTATTTCAGAATTCATTGCCTTTTGCTAAGATGCTGCATCTATATCTTGGAGTGCTTCGTCATATGTTCGTGGATCAGGTTCTTTACTAGGGATCAAGTCCAAGACTCTCCCAAAACATGAATCTTTCAGTGTCTTACAACCCTCCCACTACGACGAGCCGTCTGTGGTTGTGTATCATGTATGACACGTGTTGCGTCTCTTGTGGTACTTCATCTTGTCTTGTTTACTGAAGTAGACGTGTCATCTCTAAGTTCTTCTAAAATAACTTTGCTCTGGGCTTGTGATCCATTATATAGTCTTCTTCTAAAAGCGGGCATTGGTGCTAACAATGACCTTCGGTCTTTAGGACTATAAAATAAACCACCTTCGTTCCTTTGGGATATCCTACAAACACGCGAACTTCTGTATGGGATTCTAACTTATCAGCATCTGGTTTCAGCACATGTGCTGGACTACCCCAAATCCGAATATGTCTTAGACTGGGTTTTCGCCCATTCCACAATTCTATGGGAGTAGAAGAAACTGATTTAGAAGGTACTAAGTTCAGAACGTATACTGCTGTTTCCAGAGCATATCCCCAAAACGAATTTGGTAATTCTGAATAACTCATCATCGATCTAACCATCTCCATAAGAGTCCTGTTCCTTCGTTCTACTACACCATTTTGTTGGGGTGTTCCAGGTGCAGACAATTGGGATTGAATCCCGGCCTCTGATAAGTAACTCCTAAACTCTCCTAAGAGATATTCGCCACCACGATCAGATCGTAGTGTCTTGATACTTTTACCTAGTCGTTTCTCCACATCAGCCTTGTATTCTTTGAACTTATCAAAGCACTCGGACTTGCGGCGCATTAGGTAAATGTATCTGTATCTTGAATAATCATCTATAAAAGAGACAAAATATTCAAAACCACCTCTTACCTGGACAGACATAGGACCACACAAATCAGAATGAACCAATTCTAACACTTCTTTGGCTCTATACCCCTTGGCCTTGAATGGTCTCTTGGTCATTTTACCTTCTAAGCAAGATTCACAAGTTGAAAAATTTTCCAACTCTAATGAACTCAAAAGTCTATCGGCTATAAGCCTCTGAATCCTACTTAAATTAATATGACCAAGCCTTAGATGCCAAAGATATGCTTGGTTCATTTCCGAAGGTTCTTTTCTCTTATTAGAGTTAGAAGATGAGTTATAAATTTCTATGTTTTGCTTTGTGGAAGAAATTAGATTTAAAGTATACAAATTGCCAACTAATGCACCAGAATAGATAATCACTTTATTTCTTTTAATAACTACATCGTTACTGAAAGAAACTGAATATCCATCTAAGAACAGTTTAGAAACTGAAATTAAATTCTTTCTAAAACTGGGTACATAAAGATAATTTCTTAAAACCAAATTTCTATTTCTACTAAAAGATAAGTAGACGTCTCCCACTGCAACAGCCGCCACCTTAGTAGCATTGCCCATGTAGACGGTAATCTCTCCTTCAGTTAGTCGTCGGGTTTCCTGGAACCCCTGCAGGGAATTGCAGACATGATCAGTGGCTCCCGTATCTACACACCAGGTGCTAGTAGATAACACCGCTAAACATGTTTCAACAACTAGAGCATGAGATATACCTTTGTTGTTCTGATTCCTACGAGGACAGTCCGCCTTCCAATGCTTGCAGATGATGCACTTGCCCTTCGGCTTCTTCACTCCAACTTTAAATCCTGTACTCTGAGATTTATTCACTTTCTTTGCTGAGCCAGCTTGTTTCTTCTTCTTCTTTCCTCTCAGTTTAGAAGTAGAACCATTTTCAGCATAGTGAATTTGAGAATTGTGACGAAATAATCTTTCTGCTGCTTGAAGTTCTATCAGTAGTTCCCAGTTCAGGCGAAACTGCTCAAAACTTCTAGGTAGCGTTTGGAGGATCATATCGATCTGGGTTTCCCCATCAATTTCTCCTCCAAGGATCTGTATCTCGTTCAGATAAGCCATCATCTTTAGGATATGATCCCTTACAGGAGTACCCTCTTGCATGGTGGCTGTCATTATCTTTCTCATGGCTTCTTGCCTAGAAGCCCTATCCTGATGACCAAAGAGTTCCTTGAGATTGTTCATAATATCATAGGCTGTTGGTAAATCTTGATGCTGATGTTGCAATACATTTGACATTGAAGCCAAAATGTAACACCGCGCCATCTCATATGCTTTTACCCATTTCCTATGATATTCAATCTCCTCTTGGGTAGATTCACCGAGGGCACTGCTCAGTCAGTACAAATTTATAGCTTTCAGCAGTAAGAACAATGTCTAGGTTTCTTTTCCAATCTATGTAATTAGGTCCAGTAAGTCTATTTTGTTGAAGTATGATGGACAGTGGGTTGAAAGTCATCCTAAGAATCACAAATAACTTTTGGTCAGAACTCTAAATTTAGAATAATATTGATTCCTCAAACAATACTATTTTAAATTAACCAACACATCATAACACCGTGAATTTTATATGCCACGTTAGTGTGGACGTATACAAATTCAACATTTGTAAAAGGAGGGTTTTAACCCATTAATTTTATTATCTTGTCAACCTAACTTTTTGACAAATAAAATTAATAGTTGGCATCATTTGGTCACACAAATAATAGCAGTGACTCCGATGGGGAGGATATTATTAGATGTGTCTAAGTATACCATTACTTGACACTAAGTCCATTAATAAGATTATTCCCCTTCCGTTGGGGAAGATCACACGCTCTTAATTAACTTCCTATAGTCATCCAATAATGGAAGTTTGTTCTAGTGATCTACAAACAAGCTCATTTGTTATGGAGGAAGGCACTCAGAGCCAACGCGCAAGCTTGTTTGCATCACTTACAAACCAGTAATGGAGACCATGGGATTTACTTAAAAATCCCTCTCCCACTTAGTTATTTATAAATGAGGAATTTTAACTATGCTAGCCTACTAAACTTGTAAACTAACATGCACACACAACACAATATAAAAGCAATAAATAGAAAATCTAATTTTCAACTATTATGGCTTTTATCTCTAGTTGTCCTCCGTGTGTTGTCATCCTAAGCTGCTGCCATATTTGGCCACCGCCACCGGGTCTAGCTGTCCCATTCATCTTGCTCCTAGTTCCGTTGCGCCTCTGGTCCTTAGAAGGTTCCACGCTTTGCAAGATTTGATCCGCGACATAAATAGAATTTTACATTTTTGATCCTATATTCCATAAAAGGAATGTACATGTATCTAGATCAAAAATAAAATCCTAATAAAACTAAATACAGCTCCTGCTGTATTTTAATACAATCATGCACACACATATAAATGCCCTTGACATGTCCAAGGGTCCAATCACACACATAATAACTAAAAGCCATAATAGTTGGATCCTGCATCCACAAAGTTAGCACATCCTACTATTAACCTGCCTGAATTATGTATGACATGTGCATAATTAAACTAATACCAAATACACAGAGGCAAAACCCTAGCTCTGATACCAATTGTTGGTTGCAACTCAGAAAGCCTAGAGGTTCCACTGTACAAAAATTTTGTGCAAAGGTCTGAACCTTTTCCTAGCTACCATGTGTTCTTTTAAATTAAATTTTGGATCACCTGCGGAACTTAACACGTTTGATCCAAAACTTAATCTATTTGTTCTTTTAGGTTTTGACTTGAATCTCCTGAGGAACTTAACACGTTCGACCCAAATCACCTTAAGTTATTAATTCCATTAAATATTAATTTTCATAATCGGTTCCCAGTACTGACGTGGCGAGGCACATGGCCTTTCTGGATATGGGAGCAACCACCACCGACTAGACAAAACCTTTTATAGAAAGCTAATATTTAATTTCCTAAAATAACTTTAGGTTAACCAAAAAGAACAATCAAATCACAAGGAAAAGAAAAAAACAAAAGAACACAACATCGAAAAACATATTCGAAATTCTAGAATCGTAAGCCTCTTGTATTTGGTATTATTTCGAAAAATAACTAGTATGATGCGGAAAGAAAAATTACTAGTTATACCTTTTAGAAAGACCTCTTGATCTTCTACCGTATTCCTCTTCTAACCTCGGACGTTGTGTGGGCAACGATCTTCCAAGATGAGAAACCACCAACCACCTTCTTCTCCTCCTAGCTAGGTTCGGCCATAAAAGGTTAACCAAGGATGAAGAACAAAACACCAACCAAGCTCCAAGAGATGCTAGCTTTCTCTCCTTCTTCTTCTTCTTCTTCTCCAAGTAGTATCCGGCCGCCACAAGAGCTCCAAGCCTTTGAGAGTTTAGGCCACCACAAAGAGAAAGAGGATGGCTGGCCACTCCAAGGAATAAAAGAGGGAGAGAAATAATAGAGGTTGTGACTCATGAAGGTACCCTCACCCCTTCATTTATATTCCTTGGCCTAGGCAAATTAGGAAATTTAATTACAATAAAATTTCCTTAATTCCCTTGATATGATTTAATTGAGAAAAATAAAATAAAATTTCTCCAATTAATCTGAAATGGTCGGCCACATTAAAAGAGATAAATTAGACAAGTTTTAATCAACAATTAAAACTTCCTAATTTGTTTCCAGAAATTTTAAAAATTAAAATTTCTCTTTAAAATCTCTTCATTGTTGATAAAAAGAAATTTCTATAATTTTAATTTTCAACATGTGAATAATTTTTTTCAGAGAGAAAAAATAAAATATCTTTCCAATCTACAAATAAGGAAAGAGATCTAATCTCTTTCTTTTAATCTTTTGTAGATCTTTTAAAGAGAGATATTTTAATTTTAATTCCCTGTAATAAATTATATCTTCCACATAATAAAAATTAAAATTAAAATTCTTTTAAATTTAATGGGGGCCGGCCACCTAAGCTTGAGTTCAAGCTAGGGTCGGCCACCCATGAATCAAGGCTTGGCCGGCCCTAGCTTGAACCACAAGCTAGCTTGGTCGGCCCCCTTCTCATGGGTTTGAAGGTGGGTATAGGTGGGTATAGTACTCTATAAATAAGAGGCTACGATAGGGACCGAGAGGAGGAATTGGTTTTGGTCTCCCGATAAAATTAAGCATCCCGTGTTCGCCCCGAACATACAACTTAATTTTATCAATAATAATTCATTCCACTATAGAACTATTATTGAACTACCGCACCAATCCCAAATTACATTTTTGGGCTCCTTCTTATTATGAGTGTGTTAGTCTCCCTGTGTTTAAGATATCGAATGTCCACTAATTAAGTGAGTTACTGACAACTCATTTAATTAATATCTTAGTCCAAGAGTAGTACCACTCAACCTTATCATCATGTCGGACTAAGTCCACCTGCAGGGTTTAACATGACAATCATTATGAGCTCCTCTTGAGGACATTATCAACCTAGTATCTCTAGGACACAGTTTCCTTCTATAATCAACAACACACACTATAAGTGATACCATTTCCCAACTTATCAGGCTTATTGATTCATCGAACTAAATCTCACCCATTGATAAATTAAAGAAATAAATATCAAATATATGTGCTTGTTATTATATTAGGATTAAGAGCACACATTTCCATAATAACCGAGGTCTTTGTTTCTTTATAAAGTCAGTATAAAAGAAACGACCTCAAATGGTCCTACTCAATACACTCTAAGTGTACTAGTGTAATTATATAGTCAAGATAAACTAATTCCTAATTACACTATGACCTTCCAATGGTTTGTTCCTTTCCATTTTGGTCGTGAGCTACTGTTTATAATTTATAAGGTACTGATAACATCATCTTCTATATGTGACACCACATACTATGTTATCTACAATATAAATTAATTAAACAACTACAAGCAAATGTAGATAAATTGACCAAATGTGATTCTTTATTTAACATAAATGTTTACAAAAGCTTAGGCTTTCAGTATACACTCCAACAAAAATATGCAAAAATCATAAATTTATAGAAAGTTATAGAACTAATATTTTTCATAAAAATACAAATAAAACACGTATACACTTCGCACGTGGCTCTGATACCACTGTTGGATTTTTAGGGTCGCAAAAACCGCTTTTGCGTTGTAGAAACCCTGAATCCCATGCCACCGGATCCGTGTGAAGTTATAAAATTTCATAAAAACTTTGTGTACATATTTTCTAGCCTAGATCTACACTAGATCTACAAGGAAGAGACTTATACCTTTGTAGCGAAGCCCTTCGCGTATCACGCTCGTCTAAGGTTCGCCGGATCTCAAGGTTCTCAAGTGTACAACCCTCTATGTGTATCCACATAAACAAATCGATGGAGAGAAACTCTAAAGATGTGCTAGCAACCATAGAGGATCAGCAATGGTGGAGGAGAGGGAGAGAAGAAAGGTAGAGAGGAAGAAGAAGGAGGTTACACACACAAAATAAAACTCCCACAATGACATAAAGTGGTCGGCCACATTGAAATGAGGTTATATACCTCCATGGGATATCAAGAGTCACAACTCTTGATCTCCCTCATGATGTGGCACACACATAAGCCAACCTTGATGATGTGGAACATCATCATTAACCCACTTAATGCCAACTCACAAATGAGGTGGCAATGGTCAAGTCAAACTTGACCTTTCATCTTCCTCTCAAGTCAAGTCAAACTTGACCACTTCTCTCCCATGGTTAATCAAATCTAACCATTGGTTCAAGTCAATTTTAATTTAATGAATCTTTATTCATTGAATTATATTGGGTCAATGAGTCTAAGTCCAAATTAGACTTATTTAATACATGAACCAAATTGAGTCCAACTCAATTAGTTTACTTTGGATTACTCTTAATCTAATTTGGTTCATCATATGAACCTAATCCTCTATGTACATCAAATGAACCTAATCTCCATCTAATTGCCCTTTGTGTGTGACCCTATAGGTTCTTGTAACGTTGGCAATGCTCCTAAACCCATTTAGAAGCATAAGTAATGAGCGGTATCTAGCAACACATCATTACTACCCAAGTTACAAGAATGTTGAGATCCAGCATCACCATGTAACTACTAATTGTGACCCCTCAGAATATATGACAAGTGTCCTTCTATCCTTGACATCTAGATTGATCAATATGAGGCATAGACCGTGTCATCCTCTAATCGATCTAAATCTTGAATCCCAAGTAGACTCACTCAATCAAATGAGCTCAACATTTAATATTGACTCATTTGGGCATGGTCATGCACTTAGTGGTCTCACTCTATCAAGAATAATGATGTCACTCCCATCATATAGGAGGGATAGATTTCATCTACATCACTCACATCCCTCCGCATAATTTGTTACATACCCAGTAATCGCCTTTATACTCCACCCAGTTACGGGTGATGTTTGACGAAGCCAAAGTATGTAACTCCTAATGTAGGGAACCATGGTGACTTCAGGTCCAAGGACTAATAGTCATACTAATAGCCACATGAGAAAGTATATGACACTCATATAACGATCCATGATACGTTCTCATGACGGGTCATTCAGTATACATTCTCCAATGCATACCCATGTGTCAACTTGATATCTCTATATCCATGACTTGTGAGATCAAGTCATTGAGTTGACCTACATGCTAGTCTCGTCACATTAACATTGTCCCTAAATGTTAATACTTGACTAGGAATGATTAAGAGTAGTGTTCCCTATATCATCTCACTATCGATTTAACCAATCGATTGATATAGGTAAGAATCTTCTACTCAAGGACGCTATTATACTTAGTTATTTGACACCAATATAAGTAAGCATAATAACCATAAACAAATGCCTTTATATATATAAGAAATATGATACAATGAGTCCATACAACAATCATCAAATGATTGACTCTAGGGCTCTAACTAACATAACTAACTCCCACTTACGTGATAATCTAAATAGGCAGGCTTCCTCTAACTTTAATAGATTTATTTCTTTAAAGATGTCATACGGGCTCCGTTTAAATCCTGAAAAATTACTAAAAATTCTCAGAAAATTTTATAAAGTTATTTCTAAATTGTATTTATTATTTAATTTTCGTATCTCACAGTGGATGAATTATGATGATATATGAATATTGAATTTAGAATATATATATTCTAAATAAATATTAAAGATAATTTTAATGTATTTATAAATTATTATATTGGCATTTATTAATGTCATTATAAATTAGTTAAACTGACATTTTAAAATGATCTTATAAATTATCTTTACTAATAATTTTGATTGTCCTTATAAAAAATAAGGCATTTATAAATGTCAAAATAAATGAGTTTAGGTGACAATTATAAATTCCCTTAAGATATGTTTTTTTTTTTTCTGATATTTTAGACTTCATTATATCCCTATATTGTGATACTTTTGAAATTAGTATTGATATTGTATAACGACATCGAAAATGTCAGAAATACGAGGACATCGCTATAAAGTTTTTTCGAATATGTCATTAAAATTTAAGTGTCATCAAAAATTTATTATAAGAACATTTATGTGTATCCTTAAAGAATATTATTCTAATAGTGTAATAACAAATAAAGGATAAATTGCATGTAGTTCAGTGAAAATTCACTTTTACATATGCAAATATAAACATCTAGTATTTTGTAGAGTAATGCATGCCAAGCATGGACAAGATAATAATTAATGTCCAATGGGTTCATGCTATACAACCTTTTGCTTCTTCAATAATGAAGACAGAATTAACTACCCAAGCCTTCTTCACAATAAATCAATCTCATACAATGTTCTTAGTGAGGAAGAAATTCATAATAATTGTAAGAACCAACCTCAACCTCCTAACAACTTTTGCTTATTATATATGTACACAAATGTATGGTTCTCTTTTGAAACTTATTTGAATCCTAGAATTAGTATGTTATGTGTATATATGTATATTTTTATTAATGTCTTTTTTTTTTTACTTTCACAATTCAATTAAGTTGGAAGTCGAAGTGGATTTGGTAGTTCCGTCACACTTTTTTGATGTTTGAACATCAGCAGATAAATTGGAGAAAATGCATTCTTTGTAGATCTCATCATGGCAGAGTTGTGATGCAACAAACTTATCAAGAGCCCTCCAATCTGTTATATTCTCGCCTGCTTCCTTAGTATCTCTGGTGATATCAGTAGCATATGTCGAGATGAGTTGAAGGTGCTTGTTTGAATGCATTTGTTCATCCATGTTGGATGGTTGGAGAGGACTTGCTTGGTTGATGTAAACATGGCTCTCAAGCTGGGGAAGTTGTAGGAAGGAATCATGCGGCAATTGGTGGTGCATCTCTACCTCTGGCTTGCAATTGAAAAGTTGATGATGTTGGTGGTATTCCATCTCCAAGTGTGAGTCATGTTGATTTGTGGAATCGAAATTAGGTAAGGACATGTAGTCATTATACCAGAAAGATGAATAGTGTTCATTTTCAATTCTCATGGCAGCGATTTTCTTCTTAAAAACCCTACACACAACCCATCCCTCCTCCTGAAACATGGAGACAAAATTTTAATTTGTATACCCAAGCATCCATGACTTTGCACACTTTTGTCAACATTCATTAAATGCTTGTAAGTTCTATGCATTGTTACGTGCACTTACTTGAGGAGGTGCATTCTCATTTGTTTCGAGACGATACTCATGCATGATCCAGTCCGACTTTAGCCCATTTGGCGCTCGACCTCTGTAGAATACCAATGTCTTCCTCATGCCTATCAAATTGTTGTTTGTATAAATTGGCTTGTCTCTTCCCGTTGCCTTCCAGAATCCAGCTGTTGTTGCTCGATTTGTACGAGTCCCAGTCGGATACTTCTTGTCTTTGTGGCTAAAGAAGTACCAATCATTTTGTTCTTCTACTCCTATCTTGCATTTTTCTACGACAAGAGGTATATATAGAAGCTTAGAATATATAGAATATATAGAATATAAAGTATTATGTGTTGACGTTGTACCTTGAAGGTCCCATGGCTCAATTTTATATAAATCTACATCTTTTATAATATCAAGATCAATCCTTCTTGACTCCACTTTTTTTCTAAGATAATAATCAACAAGTTCTTCATCAGTCGGGTGAAAACGAAAACCAGGGGGAACATGAGAAAAGGCTTCCATTTCCTTTAATTTAGTTCAAAATCTACAAGCAAAAATAATTGATTATAAGATCACAAATGTAGCAAATTTAAGTTTAATATTGTAACATAAAAATCGAATATCAATTCTCAAATACTATCATTTGAATTTCTGAGAATGCAAAAATAGATTTAAAACGTATGCATTAATGATCAAAATTGTTGAAATCAATTTATGTACAACTAACTGACTACTTTTGTATAAAGCAGGTTAATTCGTCTAAGAAAAACATGAGGCATACACATGCCTAGCCCAGAAAATTTCTTGGCACATAGGTTATAACAAGATTTAGAATATAAATTAAGATGATTATTAAATTTATTATGAAAATATGTCTTTATGAATAAATCTTCTACATTCTTTTAAATAAAATATTATGTAGTGTGTAAAATAATAACAAATGCACGGTTTTCTTTCGCCAATAATTCATTAACAAATGACATATCCGGAATATTAGAACTTGCATGTAGATTTGACAAAAGGTTATACATGGATCACGGGCGCCCCATAAGGCAGATCATATAATTATCGGTAAAGAGGTAAATCAAAAAACTGAATAAACTATCATATAGGAGGATATTTCTCTCTACTTTATCAGAAATCGACCGTTTCTTGATTTGATAATTATACCATACAGACCAACTCAACTAAGTTGAGGGGCATGAACATGCATGCAGAACTATATACATATCGTGTGAAGATCGACTACTTCTTTCATGTATGAATCTTGGTATGATTTATGTGTTAATCTTCAAATGACATTTAAAAAAAAATAGCACTTTACAGTGCTACTAATAAATATTATATATAGGTAGTAAAGTGACATCAATATGCATTGTATATAGTACTACTTACAACACTATTATTTGGTAACACTTATAATCCAGATTTGTACCACCTGTAATACAGATGAGTAACACGTATATTTGGGGTCATGGTATCTTGGTAGATATTAAGATTGTTATCCAAGTACCCCCGGTTCGAACTCCAGCTATGACATATTTATAGGAATTTTTCCTCCAAATGAGGGGTGTAACCAAAAGATGTTGGGCTTCTAGACTGGCCACCGCGTGTGCTTCCCGATTTATCCTAATAACGGGTGGAAACTTCCGTGAGACCAGATTGATCATCCTAAAAATAATCAATAAGACTAAATAAAATTATCATTTTTTTTACTTTTTAAAGTAGCACGTACCAGATGGATACCATCTATATCAGAGATTGGTATCACCTATAACCTGTAAATAAATTAGTAGATTACTATTATTTTATATCACTCATAACATAGATTTGTACCATTAAAAATTGGTAGCGCCTATAATATATATAGATTGATATCACTAGTATATAATGATACCACAATAAAATCTACACCTAAAGGACATGGTATCATTTGTCTACTAAGGCCTTTACACGTTAGAATTATATCCATATATCCGCATAAATAATTTCATAAAGTGAATAATATTTGTTATTAGTTAATAAAACTTTACTAGTGTGATAATTATTATATTTTTATACAATCAATTCATTCTCTTTCAAGTACTTAATTAATAGAATTCTAAAAGCATATGATAAAATTAATAATTAATCCTAAAAATAAAGCTACATGCATGTTGTTAAACTCACGGCCAAATGTAAAACATATAAGGTACATTTAAGAAATTAAATTAATTCTTAACCAGGATAGATTGCATTTCGCCTCAAAGACTGATATTTAATATCTACTTTGGCATATAATTAAAATATAGGTAACATATTGATTCATAATATATTCTACTTTGGCATATATATATGTCATATGAAATCCAATATTACTAAACAAAAGGGGTCATGAACTATGTGAAGAATATATTATGAATCCTGAGATTCACTAGGTAGATCTACTTTTTTGACAATTGATCTGATTTAACACGTCAACAAACATATAAATCTAATACAACTTCCACAAAAATATTGATCAAGTCTACCATGTATATGTGAACAAATTATACACATTATTGCATGAGTGAAATGATGTTGTGCAAGTATTCATGCATATGCATATATGATGAAAGAAAACACAAAGTAAAGGGACCTAGAGAGAGAATATGAATATCACAGGACACGGATGGGAGAGGAACACTTCTTGCAATGCACACAAGGAAATAACTTGTTGTCTATAGCTCCCAAGTACGCGGAACTTGTGCAGATACCTTCGTTTGGAACCCCTACGAGCTGCTGCTTCTCTCCAAAAAGGTATACCTTGTGAGTCGAGGAAGGCAAATTGGCGATGGAGAGCTAGGGAGGGGATAAAGGGCTAGTCAGTGGAGTTAAATATATATAGAACCCAAGCCACTCCAGATAACTATACATCCATGTGCATATTTTAGTGGTCAGATATGGCTTGAAGGCGGGAGAGAGAGAGAGATGGTGCCGCAATGGCCGCAAAGTGCCAACTCTTTTACTCTCGTTGGCCTTCTTGGCCGCAACCGCCACCACCCTCTACCCGCCACTGATTGCGACCACCACAACAAGATCGATCAGCTAAATCTCTTCCCTTTCCTTAGCTTCCTCACCTCATATATTGATTGCGACGCACTGAGAACTGCACAACAAGAAACAAATGTATTATATATTATATAATAACATTTTTGCTTCCAATAAAATATGCAAGAGGAAGTGGAGATTTGGGACCACCTAGCTTCGACGGTCTCTAAATGGTTGGCTGGCTGTCTGCATGCCCTGATATTACCCCCCTTCCTCATCTTCCTCTCCGCTCTGCCTTTTCTCGTGTATGAGTAGTATCGAGTAATTATGCCTGCACCTAACTTTTAGCACTCCTATTTTGCTAGTGCATGGTGGGCCTCCTTTGGACCGACCGATTAAGCTCCATCGGTTAGTAACAATTAATTACATTAAGGCAGAAAGAGAGAGAGAGGGGTCTCAGTCTTCAGTATTCAGTATTGAACAAGCGTGCTTGAGCTCAGAAGGTGGCGGCTCCCTGTCCGGCGTGGGCTCGACCCGATCATTCCCTCGTCAATCACATCGCCCATCGAGACGTCAAGTAAGAGAGAAAGAGGATGTTGAAAGGCAGTGGGAGTGTGATATTAATTTTATGCTTGTGTAGTCGATTAATTGCAGGGTGGGATACGTACAGTTTCGGTAGGTGTTGGTGTATCTTTGGGAGAGAAGTGAAGCAAAAGGGTCATACGCGATGGCACAGTCATGTTGGAGTTGGAAGAAGATGTGGTCGGCCATTGTTAAACAGCTGGGTGCCTGCCAATTTCTTCATCATTTTCTGCCTAATCAAAATGTCCACAATCACGAGATCTCCTCTACGATATTAATTACTTTCTCTCCATCATTTTAATGCTTTACCTCGTGTTGGTTAATTTTTTAACTAAAAATCTAATGGAAATCAAGTCAACAATGAGATGTCAATCAATTACAATAGGAATTATATGTAAGAAACAAGATTTGATAGAAAAGAGATGAAATAATAAAATTGTTGATTGATTTGGTTTGTCCATAAAGGGATAATATATAGATACATTATAAGACTTTGCTAATTAACAGAGTAATAAATAAAAAAATATTATAAGACCCCGTCAATTGACATAGTAATAAATGAAAGAAATAATTAATAGGTCATAATTTTATTTTGGTGTAATCATATTGAATGATTCTCTTTTACACCCCAATAAATTCAACGGGAAATCTCTGACGTTGAGTTTACTTGCTATCTTGTTGAAAAATTATTTAGATAATAACTTAGTAAGATATTATCAATTTGATCCTCTGTAGAAATATAAGAAACTGATAATTATTAAGTCATCATATGATCTCGAACAAAATGAAAATCAATTTCCACATATTTTATACGAGTATAAAAGATTGAATTTGATGTGAGATATGTTGCTCTATTATCACACCAAATTTTTAGTTTAATATTTGATGTAAGATAAAGTTCAGAAAGAAGTGATTGAAGCTAAATAATTTCAGACATTGTATTTGCTATAACCTTATATTCTGTCTCAGTGTTTGAACGAGATATCGTAAGTTATTTTTTTGAATTCTATGAGATAAGCTTTCGTCCAAGAAATATTGCATATGCACTAGTAGAGCGTCTATCTTCAGGAGAACTTACCCAATCTATATCACTATTGGCATGTAAATCTCAAGATGATTGGCGATATAAAAGAAGACCATGTAGAATAGTATCTTTGAGATAGTGAAGCATTATTTTCATACCTTCTCAATTTTATTCAGTGGGAGCATGCATGAACTGACAAACATGATTTACTGCAAATGTAATATCAAGACGTGTGATAGTGACATATTGTAAGACTCCAACAATACTTCGATACATCTGTGGATCAGACATCACATGAGAGGATAAAGTTGCAAATAAGTTGTTTATAGCAATAGGTGTAGAGATCGGACGGGTTCCATTCATTTTAGCTCTTCGAAGAAATCGAGCAATGTATTTGTTTTAAGAGAGGAGATAGCCTTCCTCATGTGGAATAAGTTTAATACCAAGAAAAAAATGAGCAATACTCAAATCTCGAGTAGGAAATTCTTGATTAAAAAAACTTAATAAAGTTGTGATACCCTTGTGATCGTTGTTGGTTATTAGGATGCCACCTACATAAATAAGAAAAATATCTTAGATCCATTATTATATTTATAGAATAGAGATGAGCCAATCTTTAATCCAGAAAATCCTTGAGCTTGTAACCAATTAGATAATCAATGAAACCATGCACGAGGAGCTTGTCGAAGAGCATATATGGATTTCTTGAGTTGACAAAATGAGATGAAAATTGTGGATGAATGAACCTAAGTGGTTGCTCCATGAATACAGTTTCCTTAAGATGAGCATGAAGAAACACATTTCAAATGTCTAATTGTCGTATACGCCAATTAGAACTAACAACTACCGATAATAATAGTTTAACAGATGTAATTTTGATGACTTGGCTAAAAGTGTCATTGAAGTCAATACCTGATTGTTGACTAAGTCCTTTAGCTACAAGTCGAGCTTTGTGTCATTCAAGAGAACCATCAACTTAATGATTAAGATGAAATACCCATTTAGAGCTTAAAATATTCATGGAGGAAATGCGCAGAACTAGACTCCATGTTCCATTGCGAAGAAGTGCATTAAATTCTATAGCCATTACACTACACCAATTCAGATCCTTATTTGCTTGTATGAAATAAGTTGGTTCAATAGATTTTGAATAGACCACTAAAGCTCGTGGAAGGGAATGTCAAGTTGTAATTGGTAGGCAATGTGCATAGATGACACTCAAAGGAAGCATGCAACAAGGAGCATTATAATCTGAATCACTTGTTGATGGCGACGAGGAAGTAGGCTGACATGGTAATTTAGATGACAAACTTGTATTATCTGAAGATCCAGAACTAGAGAGCATATTATCTTCCACTGGTGAGGCTTCCTAGATTGGATCAACAACTTGAGGTGATTTTGATGGTATAGGGGAGTCATCAAAGAGCTTCAGAATAGGACCTAGAATGTCATCATTTTTGACAATGTTAGGTGGCATCAAGAAGCTACTGAAAAAGGGAATAGAGATTCATCAAAAGAAACATGTCGTGAAATATAACTTCATCCTGTTGGTAAATACAAGCAACGATAACCGTGATACAAATTGCTATAACCAAGGAAAATACATTATAGTGAACGGGAGTCAAGTTTGTGTTTAGAGTAGGAATATAACCACGGATAACACACGCAACCAAAAAATCGAAGAAAAGTGTAATTAGGAGCTTGATTATAAAGTTTTTTCAAAAGGACACTTAGAATTGAGTAATGGAGTAGGTAGTCGATTTATGAGATATACAGTAGTGCTAATAGCTTCATCCCAAAATTTACGTGGAACTGATGCATGATGAAGAAGAGCTAAGGGAGTTTCAACTATATGTCTATGTTTTCTCTCAACAGAACCATTTTATTCTGGAGTGTGAGGACAAAGAGACTCGATCAACAATTCCACAAGAGACAAAATGATGATGGAGAGCTTGATATTCGCCTCCTCAATCAGAATGAAAAGAAAGTATTTTATGATTAAAATATCGTTCAACTTGAATTTGAAAATTATAAAATATATCCAATAAATCAGATTTCCTTCTCATAGGATAGAGCTAAGTATATTTACTAAAATGATCAATGAAAATAATATAATATTAGAAACCTTAGTTAGATAAAATAGGTGAAGGACCCCAAATATCTGAATGAATTATTTCAAGTAGAAAATTAAAAACATGATCGGATGAAGAGAAATGTAGCTTATGGCTTTAAGATTCCATGCAGACCCTACATGAATGAGATGGAGAGGAGGTAAAGGAAGTAGGTAAACCATACCAATTGATAATTGACTAAACAATGTGAAGAGAAGGATGACCAAGTCGAGCATGTTAAGCTAATTTATTTGTGCATTCACTAACAAAAGCTTTGATTGAAGAACTTTGAAGATAATAGAGGTCATTTTTTATTCTCCCATAAAACATAATAGAATTTGTTCCTTTATCTTTTATAAGATAATGATTATGATGAAACTCAAAAATGACATTGTTATCAAGATAAAATTGGCATACATGAGTAAATTTTTATAATAGATGGAGCATGAAAGACATTGTGTATGTAAAAAGTACGATTAGATTAATGAATATGTTTGTTTCCAAGATTAACAATTTGTAAACTTGAACCATCACCCTCTTGAATTATATTTGAGCCATAATATGACATTACGTTTGTAAGGATATTATAATCTAATGTGATATGATGAATTTTCCAGTGTTAATATACCAATCAGCAGATGAAAACTTTAAGGTTTTACCACGAGTAGACACAGACAAGAGAACTATAGGTTGTGAAGTAGTTAGTGTAGGAAATGGGAACGTGAGAACATGCCCACGTTCCCCACTACTCTTAATGGAAAAGTTCATTATACCCTTGGATTATTTCCCTTTATAAGAGGTGCGTCCAAGGTTCATTCGTGAGGTGAGAAAGAGAGAAAGAGTTTTCACACGATGGTGGAAAGAGACATAGAGAGAGGGAAGAACATCTAAGGTGGTGAGATTTGGTTCGTGGAATTGCAGAGAGCTTTCTGATCAAGTGATCATTCTTCCGACAACGAGTCTTGCCATCACCGATTGCAGATCTGTGGGAGATCACTATAATCATTTACTATTTTAATTCATTTTAATTCATATATTTAGAATTATCAACAATGGTATCAGAGCGGTGTTATTTCTAAATGCTTAAGATGAATTAAAAAACCGTTGTTTGGATATTTTCTATATCGCTTTGCCATTTCTCATCACTGTTTTGCATGACTAATGTGTCGTAGCATACAAAGACCGATGACAGGGTTGCTGGTAGCCGTCGCTCACTGGTGAAAAGGTCACTGGTAAGTGTCATCGTCGGCGTTAGCATTGCTGCTTGACAGCGCACTGTGCCAAGTTTGAAAAATCGTGACAGTGTAGCGATTTCCATGGGAGCAGGGCTCAGGTTGCAGGGATATGCCGGTGATGTCATTCCATGGCATGCGATGGTGTCTCGACTGGCCGACGATGTGCTGGTGGTTGTGAGAGGCAGAACAAGCGCTGGTGACATCATCGGGCCTAAAGTCGACCGGCGTCTAACGCCGAAGAGGACCGACGACCGCCTATGTGGCCGGCAACCGTGTCTGTTGTGGTTGCGTGGCAGCGTGCATGGTGTATGGACATGGGCAGCGTGCGGTGGAGAAATAACGAGGTGAATAAAATGGAAGAAACACGAAGCACAGTGCAGAAACACGAAGCACAGTGCATCATGAGAAAAAGTTTAATTTTAAAAAATCAAATAAAAAAAGGTTGTCGCATGCAATTAAATTTAAAAAAAACGAAACCTTTTGGTTTCGAATTATTTTTCATGCAAAATTTTTTAAGCTTATGTGTTTAAATATATATATATATATATATATAAATTATGTTTGTTAGAATTAATTAAAATTAGGATTATTGGTCCAATTTTAATTAATTATGTTGGTTTAACCAAATTAGACCTTGGTCAGATCTAAACTATTAGTTGGTTTAGCCGAACCAGTTTGATCCAAACCCGAATCAATTTGGGTTGATTAATTGGGCATGGACTAAATATGATCAAATGGCTAGATTTTTTCATTGGATCAGATTTGATTAAATGATTAGATTTGTTCTAATTGTTAGGATGTATACTAAAAGTCTAGCTTTTTTATATGAACATTTATTTTGTAATAAGAATCACATTAGTCAAATGTTTGCATTTAGTAAAATACAGTTGCTCATTTAATTTATATTGTAGATAACATGGTGTGTGGTGTCACACAGAAGATCATATTATTAGTTCTTATAAATTATAAATAGTAGCTCACAACCAAGATGGATTGGGACAAACCATTGGAATGGTTTTAGTATAATTTGGTATTAGTTTATCTTGACTATAAAATTACACTAGTACACTATGTGTGTATTGAGCAAGACCATTTGAGGTTGTTTCTTTTTATACTGACTGCATAAAAGAATAGAACCTCTGGTATTATGAATGTGCATACTCTTAATCCCGATATAATAACAAGCACATATACTTAGTATTTATTTTTTTAATTATCAATGGGTGAGATTTATTTGTTAAATCAATAGGCTCGATAAGTTGAGAAATAATATTATTTATATGGTATGTTGTTGATTATAGAAGGAAATTGTGTCCTAGTTATCTAGGTTGATGATATCCCCTTAAGGAGCTTATAAGGAGTGTCATGTAAACCCTATAGGTGGATTTAGTTCGACATGACAATGAAGTTGAGTGGTACTACTACTCTTGGAGCTAGATGTTAATTAAGTGAGTTGTCAGTAACTCATTTAATTAATGGACATTCGATATCTTAAACACAGGGAGATTAATGTACTCGTGATAAGAAGGAGCTCATAATGTAATATGAGATTAGTGCGGTAGTTCAATAATAACTCTTTAGTGGTATGAGTTATTATTGATGAACTTAAGTTGGGTGTTCGGGTCGAATGCAAGAAGCTCAAGCTCATCAGGAGGCCAAAGCCAATTCCACCTCTCTGCCCCTGCTGTAGCCTCTATAAAGCCTCACTTTCATCCTTTTTGATTTTGCTTCTTACCCAAATGAGGGGCCAGCCACATCCTTGCTTGATGCCTAAGCAAGGGATCAGCCAAGCCTTGCTTGGTGCCTAAAATGTGGGTTAGCCAAGCCTTCCTTGGTGTCTAAGCAAGGGGCCGGTCATACGATATATGAGAAGAGAAAGAGGAAGTTTTTATTAAAACAAAATTTTGTTAAAATCTTTCCTTTTATAGCTTTCTACAATGGATTAAAAGAGATATTTTAATTTTGTTAAATCTTTCCTTTTTTGTAGTTATCTACAATGGTTAAAAGATTTATTTTAATTTTGTTAAAATCTTTCCTTTTTTTGTAGTTATCTACAATGTTTAAAAGAGAGATTTTAATTTTGTTAAAATCTTTCCTTTTTTGTAACCAACAATTATAGGAATAAAAGGAAGATTTTGTTTAAAATAAAATTTTATTATAATCTTTTCTTTTATAGCTATTCACAATGGTTTAAAAGAAAGATTTTAATTTTGTTAAAATCTTTCCTTTTTGTAACCATCTACAATACCAAATAAAAAGGAAATTTTATTAAAATTTTCCTTATTAGCCGCTAGCAAAAAATATAAAAGAGGAGGAGGGGGTGCTATCTAACAAGATACAACCCTAAGCTCTCTCTCTTTATTATTTAGGTGGTCGGCCATCTTCTTCTCCCTTTCTCTCTTGAGGCCAACAACATCTATTCCTCTTCTTCCTCCCTTTCTTCCCTCTAGGGCCAGCACCCCATCTCCTCTTGGTGGCTGGAGTTTGGAGATCAAGAAGAAGAAGAGAAGAAGGAGCACATAGGTGGCCAGTTGCTTAGAGGAGAAGAAGAAGTAGAAGGAGGTCTCTTCACTTTGTATTCTCTTGGTGGCCGAAGCTTGGAAGCAAAGAAAGGTTCGGGTGAATTTCATCTTGGTAGATCGTTGCCCACACGACGTTCAAGAAGAGGAGAGGAATACAGCAGAAGATCAAGAGGTCTTTAAGTTACAAAGAAAGGTACAACTAATTATTTGTTTCCGCTGCATAATTAGTTTGTATTTTTTGTATGGATCCTGAAATACCAACACAAGAGGCTAGCGATTTTGTGTTTTCATTTTTGTGCTTCGATTTTGTGTTTTGATCTTGTGCTTTGATTGAGGTCTTTGTAGTTAAACCTAAGGTTACTGTGAGAAGTTTAAATATTCAATTTCTTTGAAAGGCTTTGTTTAGGAAGTGGTGGATGATCTCATAACCAAGAAGGCCTAGTGCCTCAGCAACGACCTGGAAGTCAATCCTTGAAATAGATATTTAATCAACTTCTGTAATATAGTTTAACTTTTGAAGAACACAAGGGTTGAACTTGGAGTAAAAATGTTAAGTTTTGTTTCCAATCCAAGTTTAACTTCTGAAGAGCACATGAGTTGCTAGGAAAAGTTCTGTGTTTGTGCAAATTTTTATATAGGGGAAACAGAACGGTATCCAAATAGCACATAATAATTGGTATCAGAGCAAGTTTTCTACCTCTGTGTGTTTTTTTTTCAGTTAAATTATGCACGGTTCATACATAAATTTAGGCATGATAATAGTAGGATGTGCAAATAGATTAACCCTGTGGTTACAGGCATCCTAGTTCCAACTATTATGGCCCTATTGTCTTTGTGTGTGATTGGACCCTCGAGCATGTCGAGGGTATTTTTTGTGTGTGCATGATTATAATTATTAAATACAGTAGGGCTATATTAGTTTTAGGATTTTACATTCTGTTCTATCTAGATTACATGTACATTCCCTTAAGGAATATAGGATCGATAAATGTAAAATTTTATTTTGTCACGGATCGTATCCTTGCGAGGCATGGTGCTATTTGAGGACTAGAGGTGCAGCGGAAAAGGAAGCAAGATAGATGCGACGACATGACCCGTTGGCGGCGGCTAGGGTTATTGGCACATGTAGGACAGCTATAGATGAGGCCATAATAGTTGAAAAGTTATTTTTCATATTTATTGCCTTTTATGCTGTTTATATGTGATGTGTGTGTGTGCATGTTAAAATTTCTCATTTTAAATAACTAAGTGGGAGAGGAATTATTTAAATTCCACGGTCTCGATTACTGGTTTGTAAGTGATGCATTCAAATTTGCGTGTTGGCTTTGAGTGTTTTCCTCCACATCGGATGAGTTTGTTTGTGGATCACTAGATCAAACTTCCTTTATGAATGATTATAGGGAATTATTTAGGTTTGTGTGATCTTCTCCAACTGAAGGGGCACAATCCTATTTAATGGACTATGTATCAAGTAATGGTATACATTTAGACGCATTTAATAATATCCTCCCCATCGGAGTTACTGCTATTATTTGTGTGACCGAAGAAAAATCAACTATTAATTTTATTTGTCATAAAGTTAGGTTGACAAGATGATAAAATTAATGGGTAAAACCCCCTCTTACAAATGTTTGAATTTGTATACGTCCACACTAACGTTGCATGCAAAATTCACGGTGTTTTGAGGTGTTGGTAAATTTAAATGATATTGTTTGAGGAATTAATATTATTTTAAATTCTAAAGTTTTGACCAAATATTTTATGATTTTAGTATTTTAAATGGCTTTCAATCCTCTTGTTGTTATATTGAAAGAGAATAAACATACTAGTCCCAATTACAATGATTGGAAACAAAACTTGGACTATTCTCACAAAAGGGAGAACAATAAAGGTGTATCTTATTCATTAGTTGTTGAAACATGTTTAGCGGTATTATCTACCGGTACCTGGTGTGTAGATACGGGAGCCACTGATCATGTCTATAATTCATTGCAAGGGTTCCAGGAAACCCGATAACTATATGAAGGGGAAATCACCGTATACATGGGTAATGCTACAAAAGTAGCGGCTGTTGCAGTGGGAGATGTTTATTTATCCATTGATAGGAATAAAACATTGATTTTGAGAAATTATCTTTATGTAACAAGTTTTAGAAAGAACTTGATGCCAGTTTCTAAACTATTTTTGGATGGATATTCAGTTTCTTTTGATGACAAAATAGTTGTCAAGAAAAACAGAGTGGCTATCTGTTCTGGTACGTTGATTGACAATTTGTACACTCTTAATCCTATAGCTCCCACGATGCAACAAATGGAAATTAATTACACATCTTCTAATTCAAATAAGAGAAAGCAGTCTTTGGAAATGAACCAAACATATATTTGGCATCTAAGGCTAGGTTATATTAACTTGAGTAGGATTCAAAGGTTAATAGCCGATGGACTTTTGGGTTCATTGGTGGTGGAAAACTTTCCAACGTGTGAGTCTTGCTTGGAAGGGAAAATGACAAAGAGACCTTTTAATGCTAAGGGGTATAGAGCCAAAAATGTGTTGGAATTGGTTCATTCTGATTTGTGTGGACCTATGACTATCCAGGCAAGAGGTGATTTTGAATATTTTGTCTCTTTTATAGATGACTATTTGAGATACAGGTACATTTACTTGATGCGCCGCAAGTCTGAGTGCTTTAATAAGTTCAAAGAGTATAAGGCTGATGTGGAGAAACGCCATGGTAAAAGTATCAAGATACTATGGTCTGATCATGGTGGCGAGTACCTCTTAGGAGAGTTTAGGAGTTACTTATCAGAGACCGAGATTCAATCCCAACTGTCTACACCTGGTACACCCTAACAGAATGGTGTGGTAGAACGAAGGAATATGACTCTTATGGAAATGGTTAGATCAATGATGAGTTATTCAGAATTACCAGATTCGTTTTGGGGATATGCTCTGGAAATGGTAGTGTACATTCTGAACATAGTACCTTCTAAGTCAGTACCCTCTACTCCCATAGAATTGTGGAATGAGCATAAGCCTAGTCTGAAACATATTCGGATTTGGGGTAGTCCAGCACATATGCTAAAGGGAGACACTGATAAGTAGGAATCACGTACAGAAGTTCGCTTGTTTGTGGGTTATCCTAAAGGAATGAAAGGTGGTTTATTTTATATTCTTAAAGATCAGAAGGTCATTGTTAGCACCAATGCCCGATTTTTAGAAGAGGACTATGTAATGAACCATAAGCCTATGTGTAAAATTGTTCTTGAAGAAATAAGAGAAGACACGTCTACTTTAGTACCAACGGTACAAGATGAGATACCACAAGAAACTGCAACACGTGTCACAAATGATGCACAATTACAAACAATGTCACGTCGTAGTGGGAGGGTTGTTCGACAACGTGATAGATTCATGTTTTTGGGAGAGTCTTCAGACTTGATCCCTGGTGAACATGAACCTAATCCCTGCACATATGATGAAACACTCCAAGATAAAGATGCAGCATCTTGGCAAAGTGCAATGAACTCTGAAATAGAATCTATGTATTCTAATCAGGTCTAGGAGCTTGTAGAACCACCAAATGGTGTAACAGCCATTGAGTGTAAATGAGTCTACAAAAGAAAAAGAGGGACAGATGGGAAGGTGGAAACCTTCAAAGCAAGGCTTGTTGCAAAAGGGTATATTCAGAAAGAGGGAATCGATTATGAGGAAACCTTTTCACCGGTAGCCATGCTTAAGTCTATCCAGATTCTTTTATCTATTGCCGCTCATATGGATTATGAGATTTGGAAAATGGATGTCAAAACATCTTTCCTTAATGGAAGTCTTGAAGAAAATATCCATATGAAGCAACCAGAGGTATTCATTGCGAAGGGCAAAGAGCATCTTGTATGTAAGCTCAATCGGTCTATTTATGGACTGAAGCAAGCTTAGAGATCTTAGAACATCCGGTTTAATGAAGTGATCCAGTCTTATGGATTCATTTAGTGTCCGAATGAGTCTTGTGTATACAAGAAGAGTGATGAAAATGTGGTGGTATTTCTTGTACTATACGTAGATGATATTTTGCTCATTGGCAACAATGTCAAAGTGTTGTCAGACGTAAGGGTATGGTTGTCCAAGTAGTTTGATATGAAAGACTTGGGAGAATGTGGACATATTCTTGGGATTAAAGTTATAAGGGATCGCAAGAAAAGAATATTGTGCTTATCCCAAACTTCATACATCGATACTATCGTAGCTCGTTTTAGCATGCAAAACTCCAAGAAAGGTCTTCTACCTTTTTGGCATGGAGTACCTTTATCTAAAGAGATGTGTCCTAACACATTAAAGGAGATAGAGGACATGAAGACAGTTTCTTATGCTTCGGCTGTAGGAAGCCTAATGTATGCAACGTTATGTACGAGACCGAATATCTGTTTTGCCGTAGACATGATTAGCATATATCAAAGTAATCTAGGACATGAACTGTAACACCCGCCCCTCCATGGACACTCTGACTGCCCTAGAGGGACGGGGTTACTTACATTCACCTAACATACTAATACATATGAACTCATGGCAGCGGAAGACATACTTAAAAATTTTATCATATGCATTTGATTGTCTTAAACATGGCATGTGAATCATAACTTATTAACATTTTACCATATCATAATTATTCTAACATGAGCAACAAATCATAAGAGCATAACATACTAGCTCAAACTATCAACATAAGCATAGGGTTCAAACTTAGTTCACATGCACAATTTGACCAAATATAGTTGATCTATCCACCATGTCACTTCCACACACATCATCATTGCCCTTCCTGCTGTTCCCCTTAGTTCATCCATCCCTTGCCTTTATCTGCAGTACAAGGAACATAAAACTATAAGCCCAAAGGCTTAATGAGCTCCTTTCCTATTCATAAAACATAAAGCACATAACACAACATAGCATGTAAAACATAGCATAGCATAACATAGCATGGGGAATCATAACATAGAACATATCTTATCATGTAAGAAACATAACATATCATAACAAAGCATGAGGGAAACATAACGTAAACATATCATATCATATAAGAAGTATAACATAGCATAGCATAGCATGTGAGTGCATATCATGAAACATATCATATCATGTAAGCACATATCATGAAACATATCATATCATGTAAGCATATATCATAACTCATACCTGTTCATAATAGTGCATAAACAATAATTCATAAAATATGTGCATGTAGATGCAAGATGTATATATATTTTTTTAAAACATGTATCATGGAATGCACATATGCATCATGTCTCTTTTAAAGCATATCATATACATACTTGAACATAATATCATCATGAGGGCCCGGCTTGTACCACATACATACATAAATGCGCGCAATCCCTAAGACAGGGTAGCTAGCCCCGAACCTACTAGGGATCTAGGCCCGTTTCATAGACCATCGACCTAGGGGCGTACTGAGGAGCCCATCCCTTTTTACGAGGCCCGTTTCATAGACCATCGACCTCGGGGCGCTTATGGAGCCCACCCTTGGTACAAGGCATACAAAGTAAAATATCGTGTCATACATTTCATGTCATTATGCATATCATAGTTTATCATACATGTCATAATTTCTTGTCATATCAAGAAGAGAGCTCTTGATCCCATCTTAAGGGAAGCATCTCTTTGCCATACCATGAAGAGTGCTCTTGATCCCAATTTAAGGGAAGCAACTCTTAGGCTTTTCTTCTTACATAAGCCTTTCATACATATATCATTAAACATAACATGTTCGTATCATAACATAAAGCATAACATGTGATCTTCATAACATCAAGCATGGCATATCATATCATGAAGCATAGCATATCATATCATGAGCATATCATATCATATCATGAGCATAACATATCATATCATGAGCATAGTATATCATATCATGGAACATAGCTTATCTCATAACATAAGGCATAACATAGCATATCATATCATGAGCATAGCATATCATATCATGGAACATAGCTTATCTCATAACATAAGGCATAACATATCATATCATGAACATAGCATATCATATCATGAGCATAGCATATCATATCATGGAACATAGCTTATCTCATAACATGAGGCATAACATATCATATCATGAACATAGCATATCATATCATGAGCATAACATATCATATCATGAGCATAGCATATCATATCATGGAACATAGCCTATCTCATAACATGAGGCATAACATATCATATCATGAAGCATGGAACTTAAACTAATCACATATCAAAGACCATACATCATGAAAAAACATAAGCATGCTTGGTTAGATTCACTCTAAACCCATTTATCCACCTTGGCCGAAACCTTACTAATTGGATTTCCCTTTTTTTTTCCACTATAAGAAGCATGAAACTAAAGCCACCCATAGATAAATAACCATATATCATAAATGGGCATTAACAAGCATGGTTAGTTTGCAAGACATGGCTCTAAGTCTCTACACTTGCTTGGCTGAACCCTAAGGTGAAGTTCTAAGTTTCATTTGTGTAACATGTAGCATGAAAACTTATCTAACAATATACAAAATATCATATATCATGTAGAAACATAACTAAGCATGATTAGGTTTCCAAAACTTTACCCTAGGTTTGGCATTCCCTCTTGTCCGAAACCTACATTTAGGGTTTTAAGTTTTTTTCTAATGCCACATGTAACATAATGACTTAACCTAACTACATACAAGATATCATACCTCATGAGTAAGTATAAATAAACATAATTAGATTTCAAAACTCTCCTCTAAGCTTTGCATTTCATCTTGGCCGAACCCTATTAATGGGGTTTTAAATTTTTCTAATGCAACATGTAACATAATGACTTAACCTAACCACATACAAGATATCATACCTCATGAATAAGCATAAATAAGCATGATTGGGTTTCAAATTTTGACCCTAAGCTTGGTATCATGTCTTGGCCGAAACTTTACACTAGGGTTTCCATCATTTTTGTTACCACATGAAGCATAACACCTAAGCTATCAACAAATAAAAATTCATATATCATGAAGGAGCATAAACAACATATTTCCTTTTCAAAATTTTTGCCCTAACTCTTATAATCCATCTTGGCCGAAACTTACATTAGGGTTTTCCTCATTTTTGTTACCACATTAAGCATAAAACCTAAGCTATCAACATATAAAAATTCATATATCATGAAGGAGCATAAACAAGCATGTTGTCAAAAGAAACTTTGTTTTCCACCATTACTTTTAGTCTTAGCTGAAACATTCAAGGGGATTCTAGATTTCTTTCTTTTTTTTCCCACATAAAACATAACTTGTAACTTATTAACCCTAAGTGACCACCCATTTTATCTTGGCCGAAATTTCAAGAAGAATCTCTAAGGTTTAAAAAAATATCTACATATAAAACGATCGACAACTACTTGTACTGCAGTGAGGGGATACTCACATCCTTTCGCTTGATTTCCTTAGGGAAGTAACCTTGATTGTGGAGCCTTCCTAGAGAGGAGCCTTCCTTTGCTTGGGTTTCGGCAATGAAGGTGGGGAAGGGCTTGGTCACGGTGGAGAGAAGGAGGGAGAAGGAAGAGAAAAAAAATGAAATCTCTTCTTTAATTTCCCCTTTTATTCTACATGTGAGGAGGAAGGGAAAATGCACTTTTCCTTCTTCTTTCTTTTACTCACTCTTAATGAAAAGAAGAAGCAAGGCTCATCTTTTCATTTGAGAGGAAGAAGGCAACTCCAACTTCTCCTTCTAAGTGAAGAGAGCCTTCACTTCTTTACCTTTAACCATGATTTCCCTCTCCTTTCTAACAATAATTACTCTTGGTCTATTGTTTAACATATTCATGTATTTAGTGAGAGATCCAAGGTTCAAGTCCTAGGTCTTGTATTTTTTTTTTCATTTTATTTTTGGCTAATGTTTACCTAAGGCCTATTTTTATTCATGATAAAAATATCTAAAAATCTTGCTAAGTTACCTATGGGTGTTACAGGAACATTGGACTGTCATAAAACATATATTAAAGTACCTGAGAAGGACTAGAGATTATATGCTAGTTTACGAGACAGATGATTTGCTCCCTGTAGGTTACATGGATTTGGATTTCCAATCAGATAGGGACAATAGTAAGTCAACCTCAGGGTATATGTTTACTTTGGGAGGTGGAGCCATAACATGGAGGAGTGTTAAGCATAAATGCGTTTCAGACTCCACCATGGAAGCTGAGTATGTGGCAGCCTCTGAGGCAGCCAAAGAAGCTATATGGCTCAGAAACTTCTTGATGGACTTAAATGTGATTCCTGGTTTGCCCAAAATTATCACAATTTATTGTGATAATAGTGGTGCAGTAGCAAACTCAAAGGAACCACGAGCCCATAAGGCAAGTAAACACATTGAGCGCAAGTACCACCTGATATGAGACATCGTAAAGCGAGGAGAAGTTGTTGTCGCCAAGATTACATCAGAAGATAACCTGGCAGATCCTTTCACTAAGGCCCTTCTAGAGAGAGCTTTTGATGGGCATGTTAAGGAGATGAGAATCAGATGTATGGCAGCATAGTCTTTTAGTATAAGTGGGAGATTGTTAGGATGTATACTAAAAACCTAGCTTTTTGTATGAACATTTATTTTGTAATAAGAATCACATTGATCAAATGTCTGTATTTAGTAAAATGTAGTTGTCCATTTAATTTATATTGTAGATAATATAGTGTGTGGTGTCACATAGAAGATCATGTTATCAGTCCATATAAATTATAAATAGTAGCTCACAACCAAGATGAATTGGGACAAACCATTGGAATAGTTGTAGTATAATTTGGTATTAGTTTATCTTGACTAAAAAATTACACTAGTACACTATGTGTGTATTGAGTAGGACCATTTGAGGTTGTTTCTTTTTATACTGACTGCATAAAAGAATAGAACTTCTGGTATTATGGATGTGCATACTATTAATCCCGATATAATAACAAGCACATATACTTAGTATTTATTTTTTAAATTATCAATTAGTGAGATTTATTCGTTAAATCAATAGGCCCGATAAGTTGAGAAATAATATTTTTTATATGGTGTGTTGTTGATTATAGAAGGAAACTGTGTCCTAGTTATCTAAGTTGATGATGCCCCCTTAAGGAGCTCATAAGGATTGTCATGTAAACCCTATAGGTGGATTTAGTCCGACATGACAATGAAGTTGAGTGGTACTACTACTCTTAGAGCTAGATGATAATTAAGTGAGTTGTCAGTAACTCGTTTAATTAATGGGCATTCAATATCTTAAACACAGGGAGATTAATTAAGGGAGTCTTGTGTTGTGGGTTTACTGGAATCCAGCATAGAGGTGTTTGCTCTGTGGTGTTCTCTGGTCCAGCAACTCCCCTTATTGCCAGTAGCAACAATCTTGGTTGAGGATCACCGAAGGGGGCCTGTGAGGTGAAGTTGAGTGAGGTGGATCAACAATCACGGTAGGTAAGCATCTGTACAGTGATGAATCTTGGGTCTTTTTAGTAGTAAGCTACTTAGATTAGATTTTTCAATTAGGTCATCTTGTTGATCTTTTTCTTGATCCGGTTAGGGTAGGTAATTTTCAGTAATGAGTTGATGTGTTCTACTGATTAAGCTTTGCTTAAATGTAGATCATGATTGGATTATTTTAGATGAATGATAAAAGTGTGATGTGGATTAGGGTTCTTGGTTTAATAGGAATTTGATTTAGCTACTGGATACATATCGGAAATAGCTTAAATTATATATGGCTATTACAGGACATTGATTTGGGATGAACACTTCGACATAGAGATTGATTAGCTCAATCTACATTGGAGGCGGGTACTTTGACTTATCATTTTAGATTTGTCATTTGATATGCATAGTAGTGTTTTTAACAAATAGTAATGATTATGTTTCTTATCTGCATCGGTTGGTCACTACCTAATACCTGTTACATGCTTGTTTTGTTTAATTGTTATGCACTTTATGTTAGTACCTACCTGATTATACATGCTTATAGGGGTAGTGACATAACCATGCTTTATTATGTTCAGGACCTAGGTTTTTATACCTTATCTGATCTGTGTACCTTTGATTTGATTCTTTATCCTATGGTACACATTTTGTAGAGATGGATAGGTTCAGGATATTCTCATGCTTAGTATCATGCACCATCTCGCATGATTGCATGTTGTGCGATAGTCGGCTCAATTATTGTTGAGCACATCGCTAGTTACATAGATCTGCACACACCACCACTCATGGGTTAGTGGTATGTTAGGCAGGTGTGTGGCAGTTCTGCTATTAGGCTCCGCTGGTCCGGTGACTCAGCATGGTAGCCGACAGACAGTTTTGCTCTCTTAGGCTCCGCTAGTCTGGAGACGCAGCGTGGTAGCCGGCAGACAGTTTACTCTGTTTGGCTCCGTTGATCCACTCATGGGTAGTGTGACGCAGCGTGGTAGTCGGCAGGGATCCCTCCTCTGGACTTGCTCAGGGAGATGAGAGCATTGCGCTCCGCCACTTATGATTTGGGGTAGGAGGATAGGTGTACTCCGATAGCATCCCATCTACTCCGTCACTCATCAGGAGCAGTGATGGAAGAGTGCACGATTGTCACAGCCCTACCCACTCAGTCTCACCATCGTGTGTGAGATGACTGACTGGCAGTAGGGTGAACAGGACATGTCATTGACATCATATGCATTGATGCATATATTGCTTGTGTTTGCTGCACTTATATGCTGCTTATTGGATGGATGCATTTGTTTGACATGCATACAGGATTTCTATACCTCTCGGGTTTTTATCCATACACCGGGTCCTGGTTAGTATAGTTGTTCTCCTATTTATTTCAGTTATGTTTATCCTTCTTCCATTAGGAGATTGTACGCATGGTTAGTGTTATTTGTTATTTTCTTTATTATGCATATCAGTAGTTACCCGCTGAGGAGTTGACTCACCCCGTGGATATTTACTATTTTCAGGTTGAGGCTGTCCAGAGGAGTTCTAGTCGCTAGTCCCCTGTAAATTACGAGGATGTTTTTTATCTTTTGGTTTTCTTATTGTACTTTTTAGACTTGTTCTGGTTTCTGTCATATGGATATTGTGTTATCTTTATTGCCGTTGAGTTTTATTGGATATGTTTTGCTACATGCCTGCTTTGATGGCAGAAGAGGTGAGTTCGTTGATATTTGTGTTTTATGGGTGTAGTGGAGTAGGATATCGGATTTGAGCTTTATGGGTGTAGTTGAGTAGGATTTTTTAGATGACTTTTCTTTATCGTTACATTAGTGTAGTTTTAGTATTAAACTACGTGGTGATTTCTTATTTTATATATGTATGCTTCGGTTGTGTTGGCCGAGATATCTGGATGATGTAGTAAGTTTCAGATTGTCACCCGTTCAGGGGAGATGCTGCCAAAATTTCTTCTGGCAGGGACTTTCCTGGGGCGTGATAATTTATTTGGTATCAGTGCCAGGTTGGTGATACTTGCTTGTTTTTCGTGTTACAGATTTTCGAGATTAATCTGATACCAATTTATTGGTATCAAAGCAGGTTGCGATACCTGCTTTTGGTGTTCTGGATTTTAGGGTTAGCCCAGGTTGCTACTAAACTTGGGTATTTATTTTCAGATTTGTATAGATTTCCATTGATTTTCTCATACAGAATTCTGAGTTTATATATGGAGACTAGACAACGACGGAACTTCTCCAGATGGCAAATAGGTATAAAGGTAATTTTATAATTTTTATACTTGTAGTGATATTTGTGTTATAACTTAACAGATATGAGGAGATCTACACGAGTTGCTATGAGACGTGGCGCTGGACGACCACTTAAGAGGACTTTGGAATCTCTGGCAACAGACTCACCAGAGATCCCTACTAGGTTTGAGCCTGTCGGTCAGGGACAAACTCAGGATACCGCGGGCGCGTCGGGCTCTTAGATCTCGATGGCTCCTTTAGATGTACCTACCTCGGCTGCACCCGCTGTACCCACCCCTATCGTATTTATGGTACTA
This sequence comes from Zingiber officinale, assembly GCF_018446385.1. NCBI lineage: Eukaryota > Viridiplantae > Streptophyta > Magnoliopsida > Zingiberales > Zingiberaceae > Zingiber > Zingiber officinale. The sequence continues at coordinate 45,632,583 of NC_055997.1, read as the reverse complement.
CCAGGGGTACCACTGGCATGCCCCACACCTGCTCTGGTCGAGCCTACGGCGTACCAGGCACTATCACCACCTGGACCTACCATGTACTCGACACCAGCGGCACATGTGCCCCCAGTACCTACAGTGTACCCAGCACCCGCACCAGTGGTACCGGTTGCTCCATTTTTGGTACCACCACCTATCGTACCTCCAGCTGCGACCACCCATATCGACCCTGCAGTACCACCAGTGGTACATGCTCCAGCTTATGAAGCAGCACCGGGAGTACCTCCCCCGGTCTATCCAGCGGTACTACCTGTAGCATCAGCTCTAGTGGTTTCGCTAGTTCCTGCAGCCATCCCTACACACCTCACTAATATTGTCACGGCACGAGCCGGATCCCAGCGTTGGTAGAGTCGATGAAGAGCCAATTCATACTCTTCTGAGGAGAGCTTGATCCGAGCATGGCCCAGTCCTAGATAGAGACCATGGAGTGGACCTTCTTCTACATGGCTTGCTCCGAGTGGGAGAAAGCAGAGCTGGCTGCTTTTCATTTACGGGATGTGTCACGCCCCGGAGGAGTCCCTGTCCGAAGAAATTTCGGCAGCATCTCCCCTGTACGGCGGACAATCTGAAACTTTTCTACATCTCACATATACATCAGCCACAGGCGGCTGGAATGATAACAGAAATAAAAACAAACACCACGCAGTTAATAAAGATATTCAGCCTCTGGCTGTCACAACCACGCAGTTAAAAAAAATAGTAATCAATAACAATAGGACTCTGACTCAAAATCCACTCTACTCCACTACACTCGTAAAGCTCAAATCCAACGATCTCACCTCTTCTGCCGTCCAGGCAGGCACGTAGTAGAATGAAATCCAATATCATATCAAAAATCCATCAAAAAATGTCACTCCATACAATATCCATAGGAAAAATCCAAAGACAATACCAAAAACAAAGTCTGATATAGAAAAAAAGGCCAAAATAAAACCAATAACGAACTAGTAGAGAACTAGCTCTACGTGCATATGGGGGGCCAGCGACTGGAACTGCTCCGGACAGCCTCAACCTGAAAATATCAACAATGGAGGCGGGGTGAGTCCAACACTCAGCAGGTACAACTGATATGCATAATAAAACAAATAACAGACAACACTAATCATGCGTACAGTCTCCTGAATACGAGAAGGAATAAATGCAACTGAAACGAAATCAGGAGATAACTATACTAACCGGGATCAAGGTACAAAGGTAACAAGTCGTCAGACCTAAGAAATCATAATCCTGTATGCATGTCAATCAAATGCATCCATACAAATGCAGCATATAAGTGCAGCAATCACAACAATAAAATGCAATAAATGCATATGGTGACCGTGCACTCGGACATCACTGCTCCTGACAGTGACTGAGTGGACGGAATGCTGTCGGAGTACTCCTGTCCTCTGGCCCCAAATCATAAATGGGGGAGCTCAATGCTCTCATCTCCCGGTACACAATGACGGGGAGGAAAAATCTCTGCCGGCTACCACGCTGAGTCTCCTGACCAACGGAGCCAAACAGAGTCCACCATCTGCCGGCTACCACGCTGCTACACTAAATGCCAGCGGAACTGACTGCCGGTTACCACGCTGAGTCCTCAGACCAACGGAGCCAAACAGCAGAACCGCCACACACCAGCCAGATATACAACTAATCCATGGGTGGTGTGTGCAGTACATGTAACTGGCGATGGGCTCAACCATAGTGGAGCCGACAATCGCACAGCATGCAAACATGATGCATGATACTAAGCATGACAATCTCATGAATAGCATAGCAAGATCCATACATAAATAAAAGGTGTACCACAAGTCAATGTATCGGATGGAAGGTACACAAACAGATAGGGTATCATATAAACCCTAGGTCCTGAACATGATGTATCACATGGTTGGGTCACTACCGAAAGCATGTATGGTCAGATAAATAATAACATGCAGTGCATAATAAATAAACAAACAACATGTAACAGATCATGTAGTGACCAACCGAATCAAAAGGATAACACAATCATTGCTATATGTTAAACACTTTATAATGCATATCAAAAGACATAAGTCAAAGTACCCGCCTCCGATAAAATGGTCCAATCCGGTAATCAAGATACTCGTCGAGATACCGTCCCGAATCAAAGTCCTGTGTCAAACATATAGATATATTTTATTTAGCTACAATTCAAACGAATTTAAATAGCTTAATAAAACCCACGAAACTAATATCAGGGAAAAACCCTAATTAACATAACCAATTACCTACCAAAAATTAAATCTAACCATTGACTAAGGTTAATGGTCTTAACCCTAATCGTTCCATTAGATTCATTTAAAACCAACTCAATCTACAACAAGGATCCGCCATCAATGTATCATCCTATAACCAAATTAGGTACGTATCAATTCATACATAAAACACATTTTCACCTCAGATCACAGCTGGTGAAGATTCACTATTGCAGCACAGTAGACGAAGTTGCTGCCAACAATCCTATCCGGAGCGAGGTGGAACCGTTGCCTAGCAAGTTAACCCTTCCAAAACAACACCTAGACAAATCCAATGTCCAATTCACAGTGTGTACATGCTCAACCATGCAAGTCCAAATCAAGGCTCACCTTGGGGGTCTGATCACCTTACTCACTGTCTGCACTTCACAGCAACCCGAGGCTGAGATCCAGCGCTGGAAGGACAGTGTAGCACAAAGGAAAACAATGGCACAGAGAACCCGTGTAGGCAAATTGGTTGGCTGCCGACGCTAGGGCAGAGAGGGACGGCAGTCGGCCGTGCTCAGATGTCGCTGAAGAGAGGGGTGTCGCGGCTTTGGCCCAAATCTAAGGCACGGTGTGGCTCGGGAAGGAGGAGGAGTCGGCCGGAGAACTAGGGCTGAGGAAGGCCGGCGGCAAAGAGTGGCTGTGAGGCGACCAAGGCTCGGCGGCGGGCCAACGCTAGGGCACAGAGACACCAAGTCTGTAGAGGAAGAGGACTGTGGTGGCACCGGCTAGAGCTCAGGCGACTGGAGTTCCTGTGGCCGGTGGTGTCTCAGCGTCGGAACGGCAGTGGCGCGCGTGAGGGAGGAGAGGCTAGGGCATGGGGTGGCGTCGCCGGCAGGGAGAGGAGAAGAAGAAGGCCGGGCTGGCTAGGGCACAGATGAGAAGAAACCGGCGCCGAGTGAGAAGAGAAGAAGAAAGGGGAACCGCTCGGCGCTGTTTAGGGCACGGGAGAAGGTAGTGTCGGGCACGCACGGAAGAGAAAAAGAAACGGAGAGGAAAAGGAAAAATAAAGGAAAAAGAAAAAGGAAATATAAAATAAACATTTCCTCACTTAAATGGGTCGCCTAAACAGGCTTTTCCCCGGGCCCCATTTTCATCCCCGTTAACTCGTCCATACGAGCTCCGAAAAATTCCCGAAAAATTTCCAAAAATTCCGGAAAATTCCCTTATTAATATTCGCCTATTTTCCGGTATTTTACATTCTCCCCCACTAATAAAAAATTTGGTCCCCAAATTTCGTTATCTACCATCAGCAAGTACCAACAACAGATATAAAGTATAAATGCTGAACGGTAAACTAAATCACATACCTCAAGTGAAAAGGTGGGGATATCGAGCTCGGATCGTATCCTCAAGCTCCCAAGTAGTCTCCTCATCCGAATGATGCTGCCATCCGACTTTAACCAGCCGGATAATCTTGTTCCGCAACTTACACTCTTTTCGATCCAAAAATCCGTACCGGAACCTCCTCATAAGTAATGTCAGGCTGAACTGGAACTGGAATATCAGCCAACACGTGAGCTGGGTCTACTATGTATCTTCTCAGCATAGATACACAAAATATGTCTTGAACACCTGTCCGGAACGGTGGTAGTGTCAGATGGTAAACTACCGCTCCGATCCTCTCCAAGATCTCGAAAGGACCAATGTAACGCGGAGCTAGCTTACCACTGAGGCCAAATCTCTTCACCCCTTTCATGGGTGAAACTCGCAGAAATACATGGTCACAAATGGAGAACTCTATGAGTCTCCGACTCCGGTCAGCATAACTCTACTGGCAGCCTTATGCCTCTAACATCCTCCGTCTGATAATACGGATCAACTCTGCCTCATGTTGAGCTCTATAAGGTTCCAACAACTGGGCCTCACGGATTCTCGTCCTGATCGACGACTGAGCATCTATGGCAATAAGAATACCCTGCTCAGTCTATCCCTGCTCCTCAAGGTCTAACTCGAATAAACCCTGAATCAAATCTGTGACCACAACTCGGTGGCAAGCTAAAGTCCCTCTGGACTTCTGGCTAAGTGCATCGACAACCACATTAGCTTTTCCCAGGTGATAGCTAATGGTACAATCATAATCCTTCAGGAACTCCATCTATCTCCTCGGTCGAAGATTAAGTTCCTTCTAAGTGAAACAGATATTTGAGACTCCGATGGTCAGTGAGAATCTCAATGTAATATCATACAGGTACTGCTGCCAAATCTTCGGGCAAAAATAATAGCAGTCAACTCCAGATCATGAACTGAGTATTTTCTTCTCAGGCTCCCCCAACTATCAAGAAGTATATAAGAATACTCAACCGTGCTGCAACAGAACAGCACCCATACCCTGTAGAAACGTGTCGGTGTAGAGGACAAATCCGTCCTCTCTAGAAAGTAAAAACCAAAAATCGAAGCCGACACTAGTCTTCGCTTCAGCTCCTAGAAGCTGATCTTGAAATCCTCAGTCTAAATAAACTTCACGCCTTTCATGGTCAGGCGTGTAAGTGACATAGCAATCCGTGAGAAACCCTCAACGTATCTCCGAAAATATCGGCCAAACAAAGGAGGTTACAAGCCTCTTCTATTGACTCCGTCTACTCCCGACGGTAACAATCTCGATCTCATGTGGAACCACGGTATACTTCTATTGGTGACCGTGTGGCTCAAACATCTCACATAAAACAATCCAAACCAGCACTACTGATAATCACATATAGATGTTCTCGTCGAATCATCTCTAGATCTATGCAAAGGTAGTGTACGTGACTCACCTCGGATCCGTAATAGATCACAACATCGTCCACAAAGATAATGGAAACCCATCCAAACATCCTCGACATACCAGGATCATCGAGTCCCTGAAAACATCTAAGGCACTGTAAGCCTCTATGGCAAAAACTGAGACACATAATGTACGTATCACAGACATTCCTATCCATAGGATCTCCAATAATAAATCGAAAAAATCTGATCATCAATAACATATATCACCAAAGAATAAATCCTCCAGAGTGAGAGCAACGCTCCATCACAAGAAATCCTCAACATGTGGGAGCAACGCTCCACCACAAATAATCTGAAATATATATCTGCAATAATATAGGAGCAATGCTCCGCTACCAGCAATCCGTGATATGTGGGAGCAACGCTCCACCACAAAACAATACCTAAGTACCCCAAGGCACCTAACTATCCAGCTAGAGACTGTACAAAATCTCTCTACCACAATTCGCTGTGGTTAGCCTAGGATATAACAACCTAGTAACTACTCAAATCCATCATCAACTCTATCAGCATCCTAGTGGGTCATCCACTGATAGGAAAATTAGTTGATGGGTTAATTCAACAAATGACATAATGCAGTCACTCCACATTCTGCGTTCAGTATAAGTAGAATCATCATACTGCTACCAATGTATACACCTAGCACACATGCTCACACAACATATGTATGATCAACAAAATCCTCCAATTATTATACACCAAACATACTCACAACTCAGGTATATTCAGTATGATATCTCCAACAATGCATACCGAACCCGTGTGCAAAATCAACATAGGTAAAATCAACAATACACCTCAAACCACACTCACATGACATATCTTCACCTATGCCAAGAGTATATCCAACATATACTTCCAAATAAGCATACTAAACCCAGGTGCACTCACAAATCAAACATAATCAAAAAGATACCTCAGATATCACACCAAACACATATGTACATATCACGACTCAGATTAAATCGACAAAATGCCTCCATCAAAACACCACCGATGTACTTATACTACAACTCAGATTTAATTGACAAGATATCTTCAATAACACATCCAAATACATACACCGAACTACATATCTATGATCCACAAGGAACCTTCAAACCATATCAGAACATGGATACATATACTACTTGCAAATGGACAGTCTACCATAGGACTCCCACAACACATAACAAATCATAATATACATGCAACATAGACATGCAAAATCAGCATACCAGCTCAACCAAAAAGACCAACCTTATGCTACCAACACTCATGGGTTACAGGTATATCTAAACAAAATTCATGCTTATGTATCAAGCATGAATACATCAATCAAAAGCAACCCAAAATAAAGCAGTCTAATCATCCAGTAACCACCCTGCTATAGGTTCAAAGGAACTAGTATCGGACAAGAAAGATATACACATCATGGTATAACATTGCAAGTCAATGTCATACACTACCAAGACTATATCTAATGGGGAAAATTTTATCATCATAAATCCAAATGTACTCTTCCAGTATACACTAGTAACGATTGTATCTCATAAGTGTTAAGCAATTAGCTCTACACTTCCTTACATCAGTAGGGTCACATATCCCAATGCACTCTCTAAGTTATCCCACCAGGTATACACAGTCCACGGTCAAAGTCTTCATAGAATATGATACATCGATCCTCTATAACCTATCCAAGCCGTCAGTGATATATGGCAAAATCAGTCCTTTCCACGTCAGTACAAAACATGTACTCAAATGTGCTTTAGATACATAACTAAGCACAAATATCCTAAAGGTTCGAACCTCTAAAAATAGAGTATGGAAATCCTCTACAGATCAACCAACAAAATTAAATCATTCATCTACTAACTAATCAAGAATACCTTAATCCTCCACAAGCAACTAAGGTATATCCAACCACATAATATCATATGTATAAATGTGTACGACCCAAAAGAGAAAGTCAGAATTTAAGAACATCAAGACACTCTCATCTTCATCCTCAAAAACATCAGCCCACACTATATCAGATGAATAAATCTCCACTCCCCATGAGGGCAAGTTAGCATTCAAAATATCAATCATTATTTTTTCCACATAGTCCCATATTAGAGGAAGCATATATCATTTTTTTTTCATCCTGTTAACTATCCATAACCAACCAGATTTATTAAAATCTCATAGGTACATTCAACCGTAAAACTCTCCAACACCCAATTTATAATCTGATCACCAACCATACTCATCAAACCTGTGAATATCATAAATGACACTCACTATGTCACCCTCAATGACAACCCAAATATAAATCATCAAAATAGTTATCCACTAATAGATCATCAAAACAAATATCTAGTAATTGATCATCAGACAACCACATAACATTTACTCTCATAAATCATTAGAAATCAACATATCATAATATCTGATCTCACAATATCCCTCAACCTCAAACCATTCTCAACAATGATCAAACATGGTAACCCCCAATGATCAATTTCCATCGTACCTGGTATCCTAATATCCAAAAGATATGAGTATAAAACTCTCTTGGCTAAGTCAACAGGAATATGTAGGTATCATCCACTACCCAACTAACAATAGCAGAGGCTGGTATGTGCCTCCATCTCCTACGAGTAGTAACAGAAGCTAACACTACTGATGGTATGATAAGAAAAATCACCAGAGATTATAATCCTTTATCTCTATTAAGGTCAACCATGCTCAATGGCTAATCCATCACATGTAATATGTGCTACTACAACCAAACATGTACTAAATAAAGAATGCTAATACCTGTCATAAACTATAAAATTAAACATCATACCTATATGCCGCCTGGAGATGTTCCATCGCTGTCCAGTCCCCAAAATGACCTCGGAATTCCGTACGAGAAAAACAAACACCGGAAATCCATATAAATCCAAAACGGAAGTCCATAACATAATCGAAACGGACAAATCCGTGCAACCGAAAATAACTGCCCACACCAATATGTCTCGCAACTAGGGCTCGTATAAAAATATCCAAAATACCAAACGCAGGTATCACACCCTGCTCTGATACCAATGAATTGGTATCAGATAAATCTCGAAAATCCAACACACGGAAATCAAATAAATATCGCTAAACTTTGGCGCGCTAATACCCAATAAACTGATATCAGATTATTCAAAGTATCCATAATACGAAAACAAAGATCGTATAAATCTAGAACACACAGCAAGTATCGTATACCTGCTCTGATACCACTAAATTGTCACGCCCCGGAGGAGTCCCTGTCCGAAGAAATTTCGGCAGCATCTCCCCTGTACGGCGGACAATCTGAAACTTTTCTACATCTCACATATACATCAGCCACAGGCGGCTGGAATGATAACAGAAATAAAAACAAACACCACGCAGTTAATAAAGATATTCAGCCTCTGGCTGTCACAACCACGCAGTTAAAAAAAATAGTAATCAATAACAATAGGACTCTGACTCAAAATCCACCCTACTCCACTACACTCGTAAAGCTCAAATCTAACGATCTCACCTCTTCTGCCGTCCAGGCAGGCACGTAGTAGAATGAAATCCAATATCATATCAAAAATCAATCAAAAAATGTCACTCCATACAATATCCATAGGAAAAATCCAAAGACAATACCAAAAACAAAGTCTGATATAGAAAAAAAGGCCAAAATAAAACCAATAACGAACTAGTAGAGAACTAGCTCTACGTGCATATGGGGGGCCAGCGACTGGAACTGCTCCGGACAGCCTCAACATGATGAGTCCAACACTCAGCAGGTACAACTGATATGCATAATAAAACAAATAACAGACTACACTAATCATGCGTACAGTCTCCTGAATACGAGAAGGAATAAATGCAACTGAAACGAAATCAGGAGATAACTGTACTAACCGGGATCAAGGTACAAAGGTAACAAGTCGTCAGACCGAAGAAATCATAATCCTGTATGCATGTCAATCAAATGCATCCATACAAATGCAGCATATAAGTGCAACATTCACAACAATAAAATGCAATAAATGCATATGGTGACCGTGCACTCGGACATCACTGCTCCTGACAGTGACTGAGTGGACGGAATGCTGTCGGAGTACTCCTGTCCTCTGGCCCCAAATCATAAATGGGGGAGCTCAATGCTCTCATCTCCCGGTACACAACGACGGGGAGGAAATCTCTGCCGGCTACCACGCTGAGTCACCGGACCATCTGCCGGCTACCACGCTGCTACCCTAAATGCCAACGGAGCCAAACAGAGCGGAACTGACTGCCGGCTACCACGCTGAGTCCTCAGACCAACGGAGCCAAACAGCAGAACCGCCACACACCAGCCAGATATACAACTAATCCATGGGTGGTGTGTGTGGTACATGTAACTGGCGATGGGCTCAACCATAGTGGAGCCGACAATCGCACAGCATGCAAACATGATGCATGATACTAAGCATGACAATCTCATGAATAGTATAGCAAGATCCATACATAAATAAAAGGTGTACCACAAGTCAATGTATCAGATGGAAGGTACACAAACAGATAGGGTATCATATAAACCCTAGGTCCTGAACATGATGTATCACATGGTTGGGTCACTACCGAAAGCATGTATGGTCAGGTCAATAATAACATGCAGTGCATAATAAATAAACAAACAACATGTAACAGATCATGTAGTGACCAACCGAATCAAAAGGATAACACAATCATTGCTATATGTTAAACACTTTATTATGCATATCAAAAGACATAAGTCAAAGTACCCGCCTCCGATAAAATGGTCCAATCCGGTAATCAAGATACTCGTCGAGATACCGTCCTGAATCAAAGTCCTGTGTTGAACATATAGATATATTTTATTTAGCTACAATTCAAACGAATTTAAATAGCTTAATAAAACCCACGAAACTAATATCAGGGAAAAACCCTAATTAACATAACCAATTACCTACCAAAAATTAAATCTAACCATTGACTAAGGTTAATGGTCTTAACCCTAATCGTTCCATTAGATTCATTTAAAACCAACTCAATCTACAACAAGGATCCGCCATCAATGTATCATCCTATAACCAAATTAGGTACGTATCAATTCATACATAAAACACATTTTCACCTCAGATCACAGCTGGTGAAGATTCACTATTGCAGCACAGTAGACGAAGTTGCTGCCAACAATCCTATCCGGAGCGAGGTGGAACCGTTGCCTAGCAAGTTAACCCTTCCAAAACAGCACCTAGACAAATCCAATGTCCAATTCACAGTGTGTACATGCTCAACCATGCAAGTCCAAATCAAGGCTCACCTTGGGGGTCTGATCACCTTACTCACTGTCTGCACTTCACAGCAACCCGAGGCTGAGATCCAGCGCTGGAAGGACAGTGTAGCACAAAGGAAAACAATGGCACAGAGAACCCGTGTAGGCAAATTGGTTGGCTGCCGACGCTAGGGCAGAGAGGGACGGCAGTCGGCCGTGCTCAGATGTCGCTGAAGAGAGGGGTGTCGCGGCTTTGGCCCAAATCTAAGGCACGGTGTGGCTCGGGAAGGAGGAGGAGTCGGCCGGAGAACTAGGGCTGAGGAAGGCCGGCGGCAAAGAGTGGCTGTGAGGCGACCAAGGCTCGGCGGCGGGCCAACGCTAGGGCACAGAGACACCAAGTCTGTAGAGGAAGAGGACTGTGGTGGCACCGGCTAGAGCTCAGGCGACTGGAGTTCCTGTGGCCGGTGGTGTCTCAGCGTCGGAACGGCAGTGGCGCGCGTGAGGGAGGAGAGGCTAGGGCATGGGGTGGCGTCGCCGGCAGGGAGAGGAGAAGAAGAAGGCCGGGCTGGCTAGGGCACAGATGAGAAGAAACCGGCGCCGAGTGAGAAGAGAAGAAGAAAGGGGAACCGCTCGGCGCTGTTTAGGGCACGGGAGAAGGCAGTGTCGGGCACGCACGGAAGAGAAAAAGAAACGGAGAGGAAAAGGAAAAATAAAGGAAAAAGAAAAAGGAAATATAAAATAAACATTTCCTCACTTAAATGGGTCGCCTAAACAGGCTTTTCCCCGGGCCCCATTTTCATCCCCGTTAACTCGTCCATACGAGTTTCGAAAAATTCCCGAAAAATTTCCAAAAATTCCGGAAAATTCCCTTATTAATATTCGCCTATTTTCCGGTATTTTACAGGATGAGGCCGACATCTGGTGGGTTATGCAACGTTCCATCAGAGGCGAGCAGAACATTACCTGGGCCAGATTCATAGAGGCTTTTGAGAGCCGCTACTTTCCACGAGCATATCAGATGACTCGCCGGCAGGATTTTCTGAGTCTACGACAGAACAACCGCTCGGTGACCGAGTATAATGTAGAGTTTAACCGATTGGCCATATTTTGTCTAGAACTGGTTGCTGAGGACAGTTCCCATATGCAACAGTTTATTCAGGGGCTGGATGGACATCTGCATGTAAAGATTGCCGATTTTGGGAACGCATCTTACATAGAGATGCTGGACCGATCCCTAATGATAGAGTCAGCTCACCAGAGAGCGTATCCAGACAAGAAAAGGAAGCAGACAGGTTAGACATCAGGGCAGATCCAGCAGGCACAGGCAACCAGACAACAACAGAGTGGTCGCAGTCGACCAGGTCATGATACTTCTGGGGCATCAGGTCAGCCTCAGAAGTCAGGACGAGCTACATCAGGACATTTTCGGTCTTCTCAGTAGAACCAGAAACAATCCGCTAGCGACATTCGCTGCACCAGATGTGGGTCCAGAGACCACATCACCTTAGTCTGCTCTCTGGGACAGTCAGTTTGCTATTATTGCAAACTGCCTGGGCACCAGAGTCGAGAGGCTCAGCATATTACCTTCGGAGTTACTGCTCATGGAGGACAGCATAGTCCGTTAGGGACTCATCGAGAGGGCGGAGAGCCCAATGTTCGCATGGCTAGTAGAGGATTGCTCCCCCTGCAGCTGTTGCTTATGGCATGTATGGACAGGAGCACCCTAGTGCCCTCTAGGTACCACAAAATCATGTTGTGGGACCCCCGTATCAGCTGCAGCCTCAGCCCCTAGTCCAATATCTACAGCCCCAGCCACTGGTTCAGTACCAGACGCAATCTCAGCTAACAGTACAGTATCAGTCGCAACCCTCTCATCCACCTCTGGCACAGTCTCCGGCACCGCCTTAGTGGCAGGCTCTTGCCTAGATGTAGTAGCCACTAGCAGCGTTACCACCTCTACCTCCGCCAGATACTGGACGGATACACACAATTACCAGAGAGGATGCTCAACGGGCCGACGGATCCATTTTCCATGGTACAATTTCTATTTATGTCTTATCTGCGGATATGCTGATAGATACTGGTAGCTCACATTCTTTTATATCCCGTACCTTTATGAGGGAGATTGGAAGATTACCCACCTCCAGACCGCAGCGACTGACCATCTCTCTACCGTCCGGTGATGCTTTGGGCGTCACCTAGGAGGTCAAAGGTTGCCCGTTAGACTTTGGCAACAAGATACTTACAGTAGATCTATTAGTACTGGAAATGGTCGAGTTCGATATTATTCTTGGCATGGATTGTTTGTCAGCATATCATGCCACTATTGATTTTCAAACGAGGGTGGTTACATTTCGGCCTCCAAATCAACCCGCGTGGGATTTCACTAGCATCAGAGACGATGACATATCGATCATTTCAACGATTCAGGCTCAGAAGCTGTTGTCACATGGTTGCCAGGGTTTTCTATTATCTTTGATTCATACTGAAGACAACAGTAGTTCTCAAGTCTCCGACGTTCCAGTAGTCCAAGAGTATCCGAATGTATTTCCAGAAGAGCTACCAGGTTTGCCTCCCAGAAGGCAAGTGGAGTTGCTATTGAGTTGATTCCGGGAACCGCGCCGACATCAAAAGCTCCTTATCGTATGACACTAAAAGAGTTGAATGAACTGAACGTTTAACTCCAGGAGCTTTTAGACAGGGAATTTATACGCCCTAGTGCTTCTCCATGGGGTTCTCTGGTATTATTTGTCAAGAAAAAGGATGGTACACTGAGGTTGTGCATTGACTACAGACAGCTGAATGCAGTAACCGTTAGAAATAAGTAAACCCTTACCACGAATCGAGGATTTATTTGATCAGCTCAGAGGTACATCAGTGTATTCTAAGATTGATCTGCGATCCAGATATCATCAGCTGAGAGTCAGAGAATCTGATATTCAGAAGACAACATTCCGTACCAGATACGACCATTATGAGTTTTTGGTAATGCCATTTAGGCTTACCAATGCTCCAGCAGTGTTTATGGATTTGATGAACAACGTCTTCTTGGAGTATCTTGATCAGTTTGTTATCATTTTCATCGATGACATATTGGTCTATTCACTTTCCGAGGAGGAATATGCACAACATCTTCGCACAGTCTTGAAGACTCTTCGACGACATCACCTCACTACAACAAAAACCCTCATAGACATCGATTTTCCACCGGTGTCTATTACATTTTCGACCGATGTCTATGAAGCCGATGTAAAAGGTCTGCCATTTTAGACATCGGGTTAAAACTAGTGTAGTATCACTTAACGACATCGTTTCATCAACGGTGTAAAACCGATGTAATATTATATGTTAATAACACCATTTTTGACAGCGGTATACGACCGATGTAATATTAGTTAATAACACCGGTTTTACAGCGGTGGAAAACCGATGTAATATCTGTATTTTTTAACAGCACAAATTTGATTTCCGAAGCAATGAAAAATCGACAGTAACAAAAAAAAATACACAAATATTCACAAATTACACAAATATTCTTCATTCAACAGTATCCATAAAATACACAAATATTCACAAATTACATAAATAATCTTCTTATAATAGTATCCATAAAATACACAAACATTCTTTTTACATCAAAAGCTAATAGATATCAGAATCAAGGTAGAACATTCTTTTAACAACACATCAAGGTAAAACCGCACTTCAAATGTAATCTAGGATGCATTCAGCCCACTTGAACCGTACTTTATCAATTTCAACTCTGGAGTACTTGAGATTTGTAAACTGTAAAAACACATAAATAATATATTAGTAAATATGCAATTTTGAAAGCTGGAAATGGTAAAGATGCAATTTTGATTGATTTATTTTTTTCCAAATATCTGCTCTAGCTCTAACGAGGCCAGTCTAGTTTTTCTGATCTCTATCCTTATAACACTTCAAATCAAGCATTTTGAAAGCTTTTCAGTCTGGTTTTGCAATGAGAACTACCAATAAACTAAATTTGGAATGCAAAATATCTAAACCAAAGAAAGTCTCTTTCTAATTGATACTTGCAACAAAGATAATCTACAATACTTTATACAAAGTTAATTCATGATCAGGACCCAATAATCCACTATATGTCAAATAACTAAAACAAATGTGTACATGTATCAAATAAAATAGAATACTAAGTTTTTAAAGGCTGCTATGGAAGACTATTGTTCATAATGCTTAATTCATTGAAGGATAATTGCGTGCATATATGACACTTAGTATATGCTGCTTAGAATATAACATAGATAATTTGCTCCTTCTTATTAAAGTGTAGAGATTGATAAGAACCGACAGCATCATACAACAAATTACTAGGCATGATAATGGTTGAATTCAAAAATCATGGAAGGACCAAGAGCATCATATAACAAATCAGTGATCCTGAATTCTATTGAACTATTAATCATAGACGAGCACATAGCTGCCAAAATTGAAATAGAGAAGTTCAAAGACTACATAGAAACACATCAAGCACCAGGGGAAAAGCATAGCAACAACAAGATCTGATATAATGAGGGAAAAGCTAAGAGACGTTCATAATCAATCAAAATCAAATATGAGTTTGTATCAATTATGATACTGAAGCAATGTTGGAAAATGCAACAAATTATCTTTAGGGCTTATATGCAAAATGGAAGATATTGTATTATTACCATTGTTGCAAGTGAATCCTTGTGGTCAACCCCAAAATTTTCAATTATATCTTTCATATATCGCATGATATAAAAACCACATTGCTCCGCATCCGGTTGTTGAGGAGCCTATGTTAGAAAAGAAATATTGGAATAACTCCTTCGAGGATAGTGAAACAGTTGCTAATCAAAAGGATCAGACATACCTTGACAACTTCTCATGTTGGTTGTTTTTTCCCTTTCCTTCCCACCTCCGCATTATACAATTTCAAGGCCCTTCATGCATATAACCCATGGGAATTGTATTACCACATCAAAATACATCCATGTTTCAACAAAGGTAAGAAAAGAAGCCAAAAAACTTACATGTTGACAACATATTTCCAATCTTGATCACGAATGCGGTGACCAAGAGGATCTAACAAAAAATTAATCTCCATCTCAACATTGATGATAGTCAAAATCCAGTGAAAACTACACAAAGAAATATAATTAGTGTATGCATCTCAACATTGATGATAGTCAAAATCCAGTGAAAACTACACAAAGAAATATAATTAGTGTATGCATCCTGCATGTTCTCAAAATATGCAAGTGAGAGTGATATATAATGTTCTCCAGTGCCATCTATGTCAAACTCCAAATGGATGCAGGACCGGTCCGAAGCTGAAGTATGAAGCTCTCGTCTTACATCCACATTAGCCCTTGAAGATACACAAGTTGTGTTAGATATGCTTTTCATGGACTGGAAAATCCTAACCAGTACTATTTTTAAATTGTCTTTGTAAAGAGCATCTCTACCTGCATGGATGTCGTATGTCATGAATAGCATGGCCATTTGCAAAACTCAAACTTTTGTCTAGATATGGAACTTCTTCAGGCTTGACAAATACAACCCGGTATTCAGGAATGGTAGCTGTATAAGGAGTGCACCTGTCTCATTTTCATCCTGAAGTAACTTATCCAACTCTGGCCAAAGAAGCTCCCTCCTGAAAGTACAGTTGATATTTCATATTCCACAAAGGAGTAATGAGATAATGATGGGCAAAAGAGAAAAAAAAATAGAAAACTCAAAAATAGCAGTAGCCGACATTGAAATTTGGATGGCATGCATAAAAGTTTGCTGATACTACATACCATGCAGAGAAGTCATCCTCAATACCCTGATCATCATCTCCCAACCCCACTTGGACAATGTGCTTGGCGCCTATGCAGAGGAAAAAAAAAGATAGAAGAATATCCAAGTAAGAATGATGCTTAAATTCATTAAACACATCTACAAACTTGCACATGACTACTACATTACAGTTGTATGTATGAAACTCACAGATAACATGACTACTCAACTGTTTCTTAGTAACTCCTCATACCATGTTGACTTTACAAGTTTTTAGAGTAACAATTAGTCTGCAAAATAAGTTAAATTCTCTAGAAAAATGAAATGCATGAACTTTGAGCTTGCAACTGAAGATAGGATTTAAAATCAGCTTTAGGAGCATATGTGACTTAGTCAAATCACAAACTAAATAAATCGACTATATACCTTGCTCATGAATCAGTTCATCGACCACCACAGCAACCTTTGCAAGGACACAATACACAAATATATCAGCCAAGCAATTCCCACAAAAAGAATACTAACAATTTCATCATGCCAAACCTTATTAAAATGTTCATATTTCTGATTGCCCAAACTAAACACACCAAATTGAAGATTTTCCAACCAGGTTCCTCTCTCTTTCCCCTATAAAAACTAATAATCAGCAATCGATCAAGGCAAAAGGATTATTGGTAGAATAGATTAACTAAATGTGCATGCTTCCAGAACCTCTGTAAACCATTTGTAGAACCGGGCAGCATTATCAGTAGGCTCGCCATCTCCATACCTAAAGAAAACAAAGGGATCAACTCGAACTTTGAGGAAACTGATCGTTTATAAAAACAAAATATTCCTGGCTTTCAACTTACGTAGCCAAGAAGAACAAAGCCAAGCTCTCCTTTTTCAGGTTCTCCTCGTACTCATCATCCTCAGTAGCATATTCATCCTATAATTGAGGAAACTAACTACAGATCAGTCAATTAATCAGTAGTAATTCCAATTATCTGAAACAGAAGGAAGATGATCTTACGATATCCACGAGTTTAAATATGGCATTAGGGTGCCGTGCTTTTGCCTCCTCAGCCAGCGCCTAGAAGGGGGGAAAAATCTAAGATCATGGGAGAAAAATTCAAAAAATGAACTACTCGGATAAAAACCCTAACCTTCGCGAACCCCTCAGCTGTCCTGGTCTGCGTCCCGAAGAAGACCGTGACCTTCTTCTTCCCTTGGTCCTCCTCTGTATCCATCTGGGTCTTCACCACTAGAGGCTTCGGCGGCTCGGCGGGCTTCCTTCCGCTCGATCGCCAGACGAAGAAGATTGCCACGCAACTGACGAGCATGACGATGACGATGCTCAGGACGGCGATCAGCAGCCGGTTCTCCACGAATGCATCCCCGGTCCGGAATCGAGCCCATATCCGTCGGAGAGGGAGGCGACGACGACCGACAAGAGATCGAGCGACGACGCCTTCTCGGAACCTATCTGCATCTTGGCGGATCGAGCGGTGAATCGAATGCACAGATCTCCGATCTCTATTTCTGTCTGCTTCGATTTGGGAGAACGAAGGATGTCGAGATTGGGTCGGCGATGGGAGGGGAGGAGAAGATAGAGGCGGAGAAGGTGAGTCGCCCGAAGACGGCTCTCTGTCCCTGCCTCCCGTGGACGGAAATGCTAACTACATAAATTCGATTACCACCTGTTTTTTCTTCTTTTTTATAAAGAAATGCTAACTACATAAATCAGTGAGTAATTTTCATTTGGTTCTTCAGAATCCACCTACTTGTTTTATTTTTTTTCTTTTTTAGTTTAGAATATTATATTTTCATCCTTTGTAATGTATACAAATAAATAAAATAAAACATTATTTTTTCCTCCATCAACACTAGACATCAAGCAAAGTTTAGAACGGTAACGAATTATAATTTTATGTTATATTTGTTTCTTGAATTATTTAGTGTGTTAAAAAGCTAGATGGTACTTTATTTCTATTTTACAATTTATGAGGTGGTAAGCTGTGGAGGTAAAGTAAAAACGAGGTTAAAGTTTTTCATTTTTACAAGTTATAGTTTGTTTAGGAATATTTTTATTTTAGTTTTAAAAGAATGTAAAACAAATATTTAATATTGAATTTTAGCACTTTGAGATTTATTTTGGTTCATTAACACCACTTTTAACAACAGTTTTTTATTATCCGATTTCGTAGATAGAACAAGAAAATTATCATAGACACCGATTTTAAAAACCGCTGTTAAAACCGGTGTCTATTAATGAAAAATGGGTGCTCATAGACATCGTCTAAAAAAACCGATGTCTATTAGCGAAAATCTACACTCATAGACACCGATTTTTGGAAAAACCGGTGTAAAATACTCAAAGACATCGGTTTTTGCTTAAAATCGTTGTTGTTCCACTGATGTCTATGAGGGTTTTTGTTGTAGTGCTTATATGCGAAGTTCAGCAAGTGTGCTTTTTGGCTATCTTCAGTCGATTTTATGGGACACATGGTCTCTAGCAGAAGTATTTCAGTAGACCCTCAGAAGATCGAGGTTATCACCAGTTGGGAACAGCCGAAATCAGTACAAGAGATCCACAGTTTTCTGGGACAAGCTGGATATTACAGACGCTTCGTCGAGGGTTTCTCCCGGATTGCTATGCCGCTAACACGCCGGACTAGGAAAGGCGTGAAGTTCACTTGGACAGAAGCTTGCGAGACTTGCTTTCAGGAGCTGAAGTGGAGATTAGTGTCGGCTCCAGTTTTGGTTTTTCCCTCTGGAGAGGATGGATTCGTGCTCTATGCCGACACATCTCTTCAGGGTTTGGGCACTGTTCTAATGTAGCACGGTAGGGTAGTCTCCTATGCTTCTCGTCAGTTGAAGGAGCATGAGAAGAACTACCCAGTACATGATTTGGAGCTAGCTGCCATTATCTTTGCTTTGAAGATTTGACGGCATCATCTGTACGACATTACCTTTGAGATTCTTACAGATCATAAGAGTCTCAAATATATTTTCACCCAGAAGGAACTTAATCTCCGGCAGAGGAGATAGATGGAGTTCCTAAAGGATTATGACTGTACCATTAGCTATCACCCAGGGAAAGCTAATGTGGTTACCGATGCACTCAGCAGGAAGTCCAGAGGGACTTTGTCTTGCCATAGGGCTTCAGTCACAGACTTGATTCAGAGTTTCTCTGAGTTAGGCCTTGAGGAGCAGGGACAGACAGAGCAGGATATTCTTGTTACCATGGATGCTCGGTCATCGATCAGGACGAGGATCTGAGAGGCCCAGGCTGGTGATCAGCATTTTCAGTTCATTGGCAGCCAGATAGTTTCCGGGCAGCAGACCAAGTTCACACAAGATGAGGAGGGTATTATATATTCCGAGGTAGATTATGCGTACCTCAGTCTCACCCGGTCTTACAGGAGCTACTTCAAGAGGATCATCACTCTCAATTTACGATCCATCTAAGTGGGACCCGCATGTATCGAGATTTGAGGCGTTCCTACTGGTGGAACGGTATGAAGAAAGACATCGCGGAATTTGTAGCTAGATGTCTTGTCTGTCAGCAGGTGAAGGCTGAGCACTAGAGACCTGCCGGATTACTTCAGCGGATTCCTATTCCTGAGTGGAAATGGGAACATATTACCATGGCATTTGTGGTGGGTTTGCCTAGGACACGATGAGTCCATGACACGATTTGGGTAATCGTTGATCGATTAACCAAATCCGCACACTTCTTAGTGATCTGGAAGACTAATTCCCTGGATCGATTGGCAGATCTGTATTGCTGATAGATCATCAGATTACATAGTGTTCCTTTAACTATTATTTCGGATAGAGACCCTCGGTTCACGTCCTGTTCTGGCAGAGTCTGCAGCAGGATTTGGGCACTCATCTCCGTTTTAGTACATCTTTCCATCCGCAGATAGATGGACTGTTGGGTTTTTTGGGCCGCAAAAACCGCTTTTTCACGTCGCGGAAACCCTGAAACTCCCTAGACAACGGATCCGTGCAAAGAAAAATTTTCAAAAAACTACGAGTACGATTTTACCAAGATCTACACTTAGATCTACATGGAGAAAATCTTATACCTTCGATGCGTGCCCTTCGCGAGTCTCGCTTGTCCAAGGAGATGCCGGATCTCTAGTTGTCAAAGTAGACAACTCTCTAGAAGTATCCACACGAACAAGATGTGTTCTCTAACACATAAGGATGGAGAAGAGAACACCACAAGTGTGCTAGCACTTCTTGATGCTCTCGGGTGGGATTGGAAGAAAAAGAAAGGAAAAGAAGAGAACACACTCCTCTAAAATCTCTATGTGACTTTCACTAACCTTTCTTCTTGGATTAGATTCACTCTCCTTTCTTCTCCCTTGCTTGAAACCCACGACCAAGAGAAGAGAAGGAGCAAGAAGAGAGCTTAGAAGGAGGAAGATGACTTGACTGAGAGTTACTCACCAAAAGAAAACTTCTATTTTTCCATCAAGTGGTGTAACCCCCTTCACATTAATCACAATTAATGTGGAGGCCATTAAAGAGAATAGTTGTAACCTCCATGAGGTGGCACATCATCATTAGTTCTACTAATGCCAAGTCACAAATGATGTCGCATAAAGTCAAGTCAAACTTGACTCTTCCTCTTCCTCTCAAGTCAAGTCAAACTTGACTTAATCTCTTTCATGGTTGATCTAATCCAACCATTTAATTCAAGCCAATATAATATAATGAATATAATTCATTAAATTAAATTGATTCAAAGAGTCATAATCTAAATTAGACTCATTGAACACATGAATCAACTTGAGTCCAACTCAATTATCCCAATTAGGATTACTCTTAATCCAATTTGATTTATCACAAGAATCTAATCCTCTGGTTTATCATATGAACCTAATCTCCATCCACTTGTTCTTTGTGTGTGACCCAATAGGTTCTTGTAACGTTGGCAATGCCCCTAAACTCATTTAAAAGCATAAGTAATGAGCGGTATCTATCAATACATCATTACTACCCAAGTTACAAGAATGTTGAGATCCAACATCACCTTGTGACTACTAATTGTGACTCTTCACAATATATGACAAGTGTCCTTCTATCCTAGACATCTAGATTAATCAATGTGAGGCATAGACCGTGTCATCCTCTAACCAATCTAAATCTTGAACTCCAAGTAGACTCACTCAATCAAATGAGCTCAATATCTCATATTGACTCATTTGGGCATGGTCATGCACTTCGTGGTCTCACTCTATCAAGAATATCGATGTCACTCCCGTCATATAGGAGGGATAGATCCCTTCTACATCACTCACATCCCTCCGCATAATTTGTTACATACCTAGTAATCGCCTTTATAGTCCACCCAGTTACGGGTGACGTTTGACGAAACTAAAGTACATAACTCCTTATGTAGGGATTCATGGTGACTTCAGGTCTAAGGACTAGTAGTCATACTAATAGCCACATGAGAAAGTATATGACACTCATACAACGATCCATGATACTTTCTCATGGCGGGTCATTCAGTATACATTCTCTAATGCATACCCATGTGTCAACTTAATATCTCTATATCCATGACTTGTGAGATCAAGTCATCAAGTTGACCTACATGCTAGTCTTATTGCATTAACATTGTCCCTGAATGTTAATAGTCGACTAGGAATGATTAAAAGTAGTGTTCCCTATATCATCTCACTATCGATTCAACCAATCGATTGATATAGGTAAGAACCTTCTACTCAATGATGTTATTATACTTAGTTTATTTGGCACCAGTACAAGTAAGTATAATAACCAAAAACCAAATGCCTTTATTTATATAGAATATAATACAACAAGTACAAAATACAATCATCAAATGATTGGCTCTAGGGCTCTAGCTAACAATCTCCCACTAGAACTAGTGCCAATCAGTGTAGGTTCTAAGCCCCAATGACCTAGTGTGACCATCATGCTTCCTCTGTGCCAAAGCCTTGGTCAAGGGATCTGCGATGTTAGCCTCTGTAGGTACTCTGCAAATGTTCACATCTCCTCTCTCGATGATCTCTCGAATGAGATGGAAGCGCCATAGTATGTGTTTGGTCCGCTGGTGTGAGCGAGGTTCCTTTGCATGTGCTATAGCTCCATTGTTGTCACAATAGAGCTCAATAGGGTCAGCAATGCTAGGAACCACCCCAAGTTCAGTGATGAACTTGCGAATCCAAACTGCCTCTTTTGCTGCCTCTGATGCAGCAATATACTCGGCCTCTGTCGTAGAATCAGCTACTGTGTCCTACTTCGGACTCTTCCAGCTCACAGCACCACCATTAATGCAAAACACGAACCCCGACTGCGATCTATAGTCATCCTGGTCGGTCTGGAAGCTAGCATCACTGTAACCCTTTACAGCTAGCTCATCATTGCCTCCATATATCAAGAAATATTCTTTAGTCCTTCTTAAGTACTTAAGAATATTCTTGACCGCTATCTAGTGACTTTCACCTGGATCTGACTTGTATCTGCTCGTCATGCTCAAAGCATACGAGACATCAGGTCAAGTATATAGCATGGCGTACATGATCGATCCTATGGCTGAGGCATAAGGGATCTGATCCATGTGGTCTCTCTCCTCTCTAGAAGAGGGACCTTGAGTCTTCGAAAGACTCACGCCATGTGACATCGGCAGAAATCCCTTCTTGGAGTTCTGCATGGCAAACCGAAGGAGTACCTTGTCAATGTATGTACTCTGACTTAGGCCAAGCAATCTCTTAGATCTATCTCTATAGATATGTATCCCTAGAATGCGGGATGCCTCACCTAAGTCCTTCATTGAGAAACAACTCCCTAGCCAAGTCTTGACAGACTGTAGCAAAGAGATGTCTTTCCCAATGAGTAGTATGTCATCCACATATAATATGAGGAAGACAACTATGCCCCCTACAACCTTCTTGTAGACAGAAGGTTCATCTTCGTTCTTGATGAAACCAAACTATTTGATTGCATCATCGAATCGAAGATTCCAACTCCGAGAAGCTTGCTTTAGTCCATAAATGGACCTATGCAGCTTGCATACTCTGCTGGTATGCTGTGGATTTACAAAACCCTCAGGTTGTGTCATGTACACATCCTCGAGTAGGTTTCCATTCAGAAACGCGGTTTTGACATCCATCTGCCATATCTCATAGTCATGGTAGGCTGCAATAGCAAGCATGATCCGAATGGACTTAAACATCGCTACTGGAGAAAAGGTTTCATCATAGTCAATACTATGAATCTGTTTAAAACCTTTAGCTACCAAGCAACCCTTATAGATAAGTCCATCCATGTCAGTCTTTCTCTTAAAGACCCACTTACACCCAATGGGTTTTACCCCTTTAGGTGGATCAACCAAAGTCCATACTTGGTTGGTGTACATGGATTCCATTTCAGATCTCATGGCCTCTAGCCATTTCTCGGAATCTGGTCTCATCACAGCTTCCTGATAGGTGGTAGGCTGATCCTCTATGAGCACAACGTCATCATGGTCAGACAAGAGAAATGAGTATCTCTCAGGCTGATGACGTACCCTATCAGACCTGCGAAGAGGTATGTCTACTTGAACTGGTTGTTGTTCCTCAACTCCTTGTGGAACAACATCATCCACAACACTTTCTGGTTCCAGTTCAACTTCCATCGAGGCTTCAGTGCTATTGTTCGCATCTTGAACTTCTTCAAGATCGAACGTGCTCCCACTAGTCTTTGTAGAAACAAAGTCCCTTTCTAGAAAGACCTCAGTCTTTGCCACAACTACATTGTGCTGACTGAGAATGTAGAAGTAATATCCCTTAGTTTCTTTGGGATATCCAATCAAGTAGCACTTGTCAGATTTGGGTCCTAATTTGTCTGAGACTTAACGTCGAACGTAAGCCTCACAACCCCAAATCCTCATAAAAGACACCTGTGCATCTCTCCCAGTCCATATCCTATATGGTGTCTTTATCACGGCCTTGGATGGAACTCGGTAGAGTATAAAAGCTATCGTGTCTAGAGCATAGCCCCAAAGGTATGTCGAAAGATCTGTGTGATTCATCATATATCGTACCATATCTAATAGGGTACGATTCCTCCTTTCAGATACACCATTCCACTATGGTGTTCCAGGAGGAGTGAGTTGGGATAGAATCCCACACTCAGTTAGGTAGTCACAAAACTCATGGCTAAGATATTCTCCACCTCGATCTGATCGAAGTATCTTAATACTCTTGCCAAGCTGGTTCTATACTTCATTCTTGAATTCTTTGAACTTTTCAAAGGATTCTGACTTATGTGTCATCAAGTACACATAATCATATCTACTGAAGTCATCAGTAAATGTGATGAAGTACCTATAACCGCCTCTAGCAACGACATTGAAAGGGCCACATACATCACTATGTATAAGTCCTAACAAATCAGTCGCTCTTTTACTGTGCCCACTAAAAGGAGTCTTGGTCATCTTGCCTAGTAGGCATGACTCGCATGTCTCATAAGATTTAAAATCAAATAAGTCCAACAAACCATCCTTATGGAGCTGGGATAAGCGCTTGTCATTTATATGACCTAAGCAACAGTGCCAGATATAGGTTTGGTTCATGTCATTTGACTTGAACCTCTTGGTATTTATGTTATAGATAGGGCTCTCAAGGTCTAGAATATAGAGTCTGTTCATCAGAGGTGCACTATAATAGAACATATCGTTTAAATAGACGGAACAAGATTTGTTCTTTATTGTAAACGAAAATCCTTTCTTGTCCAAACAAGAAACTAAAATTATGTTCTTAGTCAAGGCAGGCACATAACAACAATCATCTAATTCTAGTACAAGCCCAGAGGGAAGAGATAGATAGTAAGTTCCTACAGCAATAGCAGCAACCCGTGCTCCATTGCCTACTCGTAGGTCTACCTCACCCTTCGTCAATGCCCTGCTATTTCTCAGCACTTGTACATTAGTACAAATGTGCGAAGCACATCCGGTATCTAATACCCACGATGAAGAAATAGAGAGGTTGACTTCTATAACATGTATACCTGAAGTAGAAATCTTATTTCTCTTCTTCTTAAGATCTTCCAAGTATTCTTTGGAGTTCCTCTTCCAGTGCCTTGCTTGTCCTTGATATAGGTGACAAATATGTTCAACCATATCGTAAGCGTCCATCAACTCATGTTGCTTCTGAAGCTCAGAGTTCATGGTCGCGAGCATAAGATAGGACACATCTAATGCGTCATCTTGATGCTTCTTGTAAGCATCTTGGTCTGCTCGCGTGGCAGTGGCAGGAGGAGCCTTCGGAATGGTCTGCTCCAGAACGTACAGTTTACGTTCTTGGGTGAGAACTATTCTTAGGTTCCTGTATCAGTCTAGGAAATTTGCTCCGTTGAGCTTGTCCTTCTTAAGGACCGAACGCAGAGAGAAGTTATTCGTGTTTGACGTCATGGAAATTCTACAACAGAAATAAATGCAGAAATAAATATCATATTCTTTTAAATCATTTAATTAGGCCTTCAACTAAATGATGCTCCCACTGAATTCTATAATTCATGTGGGACAAGATCCACATCATACTAACCCTTGAGTTAGCTTTGGCTAATACGCCCAAGATTTATTATGATCGGTAGGTAATGATTACCAATTACATCTCTATGCAACTCTTGTTTATAGGATCATTATTTGCAGTTATATTAAAATTTGAGTTAGCTTTGGCTAATACGCCCAAGAATTAATATAAATGTGATTTATGTCCTATCTTTCCAACCATTGGAAGAATGCCTATAGTTGTACTCGATCCAACCGAGTTAACTAGTTACTCAATCTAATTGAGTTGTACTCACCCATGCGTTGATAGGCGGGACCAAAATTGTCCCTCCGTACCCTATCAAGATAATATGTGTTGCTCTGCTTTGGCAGATTCAACAACACATGTGATCGAGGTAGTGATAGGTATCACGGCACGGTAGACATTAGAGTTGACGTGATTTAGATCTAATCTAAACGTCGATGTTGTATCATATACTCGATATAGATCTAATCTAATCGATAGGGTGCATCTTGTACACGATGTAGATCTAATCTAATCGTAAGGGTGCATCTTGTGCACGATTTAGATCTAATCTTAATCGTTAGACACTAATTAATTACTTAATTAAACATGCATCACATACACAAGTAATTAACTAAATTTTGTGATTATGTCATGGCCCTTCTACGATCTTCTCAAGCCAATGAGAAGATCGAATGGTCAACCTAAGGTCAACAGCTTCTCAAGCTCCTTCCTTTGATCACCTCGTGTTGCTCGCGCCCTCCTCGTAACTCCGTCTCAAGTGGACCTTCCACCGCTTCAAAATTAACATTACAATTTTGAAACTCGAGTTACATTCGATTCTAAATCTAATTTACAACCAGAATATAAATAGGGAGGCACGACGCGCAGGTCGCGTATCAAATACAGCACACACAAACACATGACGGCACGTAGGCCGTATTATAAATTACAACATAAATCCAATCATATTGGGTCTTTTTGGGCCATGAATATCACAAAAATAATATATAATTCAAAATTATATATTTTCATAATTTTCTGTAATTTTTCATAATTTTTACAATTTTTATGAGTAAAATTTTCCGGCAGTCCCGTTTAGCGGTTTTCAGGCGCAATCGCGGAACGAATCCCCTTGCGGGGTTAGGGCAGTGCCCCTACCCGCGATCTAACCATCGCGAGGGTTCCTTTGCGATCTAACAGTGCCTTAGCCCGCTGTCCCAAAAAGTTTTGGGGCAAAACTTGGCCGTTTTGGGAAAAACTTCTCGGTAGTCGAAGCCTACAAGTGTCGAAACACTTGTGCTTCGCTTCTACGAGAAAAATACCCATAAAAACTATAAAAATCATAAATTTACAGAATATTACAGAATGTTTATTTTTCATAAAAACCAAAATAAACTCGTATTCATCTTCGCACGTGGCTTTGATACCACTGTTGGGTTTTTCGGGCCGCAAAAACCGCTTTTTAACGTCGCGGAAATCCCGAAACTCCCTAGCCAACAGATCCGTTCAAAGAAAACTTTTCGAAAAACTACGAGTACGAGTTTACCTAGATCTACACATAGATCTACATGGAGAAAATCTTATACCTTCGATGCGTGCCCTTCGCGAGTCCCGCTTGTCCAAGGAGATACCGGATCTCTAGTTGTCAAAGTAGACAACTCTCTAGAAGTATCCACACGAACAAAATGTGTTCTCTAACACACAAGGATGGAGAAGAGAACACCACAAGTGTGCTAGCACTTCTTGATGCTCTCGGATGGGATTGGAAGAAGAAGAAAGGAAAAGAAGAGAACACACTCCTCTAAAATCTCTATATGACTTTCACTAACCTTTATTCTTGGATTAGATTCACTCTCCTTTCTTCTCCATTGCTTGAAACCCATGACCAAGAGAAGAGAAGGAGCAAGAAGAGAGCTTAGGAGGAGGAAGATGACTTGACTGAGAGTTACTCACCAAAAGAAAACTTCTCTTTTTCCATCAAGTGGTGTAACCCCTTTAACATTAATCACAATTAATGTGGAGGTCATTAAAGAGAATAGTTGTAACCTCCATGAGGTGGCACATCATCATTAGTTCTCCTAATTCCAAGTCACAAATGATGTGGCATAAAGTCAAGTCAAACTTGACTCTTCCTCTTCCTCTCAAGTCAAGTCAAACTTGACTTAATCTCTTTCAAGGTTGATCTAATCCAACCATTTAATTCAAGCCAATTTAATATAATGAATCTAATTCATTTAATTAAATTGATTCAAAGAGTCATAATCTAAATTAGACTCATTGAACACATGAATCAACTTGAGTCCAATTCAATTAGCCCAATTAGGATTACTCTTAATCCAATTTGATTCATCACATGAATCTAATCCTCTTGGTTCATCATATGAACCTAATCTCCATCCACTTGTTCTTTGTGTGTGACCCAATAGGTTCTTGTAACGTTGGCGATGCCCCTAAACTCATTTAGAAGATAAGTAATGAGCGGTATCTATCAATACATCATTACTACCCAAGTTACAAGAATGTTGAGATCCAACATCACCTTGTGACTACTAATTGTGACTCCTCACAATATATGACAAGTGTCCTTCTATCCTAGACATCTAGATTAATCAATGTGAGGCATAGACCGTGTCATCCTCTGACCAATCTAAATCTTGAACTCCAAGTAGACTCACTCAATCAAATGAGCTCAATATCTCATATTGACTCATTTGGGCATGGTCATGCACTTCGTGGTCTCACTCTATCAAGAATATCGATGTCACTCCCGTCATATAGGAGGGATAGATCCCATCTACATCACTCACATCCCTCCGCATAATTTGTTACATACCCAATAATCGCCTTTATAGTCCACCCAGTTACGGGTGACGTTTGACGAAACTAAAGTACATAACTCCTTATGTAGGGATCCATGGTGACTTCAGGTCTAAGGACTAGTAGTCATACTAATAGCCACATGAGAAAGTATATGACACTCATATAACGATCCATGATACTTTCTCATGGCGGATCATTCAGTATACATTCTCTAATGCGTACCCATGTGTTAACTTGATATCTCTATATCCATGACTTGTGAGATCAAGTCAT
The DNA here is from genome assembly GCF_018446385.1 of Zingiber officinale. Taxonomy (NCBI): domain Eukaryota; kingdom Viridiplantae; phylum Streptophyta; class Magnoliopsida; order Zingiberales; family Zingiberaceae; genus Zingiber; species Zingiber officinale. Next base: position 45,603,862 of record NC_055997.1, on the reverse strand, counting down.
CGAGTTGACCTACATGCTAGTCTTATTGCATTAACATTGTCCCTGAATGTTAATAGTCGACTAGGAATGATTAAAAGTAGTGTTACCTATATCATCTCACTATCGATTCAACCAATCGATTGATATAGGTAAGAACCTTCTACTCAAAGACGTTATTATACTTAGTTTATTTGGCACCAATACAAGTAAGTATAATAACCAAAAACCAAATGCCTTTATTTATATAGAATATAATACAACAAGTCCAAAATACAATCATGAAATGATTGGCTCTAGGGCTCTAGCTAACATGGACAGTCAGAGCGGACCATTCATACTCTAGAGGACTTGCTAAGATCTTGTGTGTTGGATTTCGGAGGCAGTTGGGAGGATCATTTGCCATTGGTAGAGTTCACCTACAACAACAGCTTTCATTCTACTATCCAGATGACACTGTTTGAAGTGTATTGTAGGCCTTGTCGGACACCCACCCTCTGGGATGAAGTTGGGGAGGTCCAGCTGTTGGGACCTCATAGAGCTCAGCATAAGGCAGAGTTGGTTCGTACTATCAGACGGAGTATGTCAGAGACGCATGATCACCAGAAGAGTTATGTTGATCGAAGATGGAGACCCCTAGAGTTATCTACAGGCGACCATGTATTTCTGCGAGTTTCACCCACGAAAGGGGTGAAGAGATTTGACCTTAGAGGTAAGCTAGCTTCGTGGTACATACCATCGTCCGACACTACCATCGTCCCTGGCAAGCGTCCACGACGTATTCCACGTATCTATGCTGAGGAGATACATACCCGACATGACACATGTGCTGACAGATATCTCAGTTCCCATTCAGCCTGACGCCACTTATGAGGAAGTTTCAGTACGGATTCTGGATTGGAAGGAGCGTCAGTTGCGGAACAAGACTATCCGACTGGTTAAAGTTGGATGACAACATCATTCGGACAAGGAGGCTACCTGGGAGATCAAGGATACGATTCGAGCTCGATACCCCCACCTTTCATTTAAGGTATGTGGTTTATTTTCCATTCAGCATTTATAATTTCTATCAGTTGTTAGTACTTGCTGATGGTAGATAATGAAATTTGGGGACCAAATTTTATTAGTGGGGGAAAATGTAAAATATCGAAAAAGGGCAGATAACCATAAGGAAATTTTTTAAAATTTTTAGAAATTTTTCGGAGCTTGTATTGCTTAGGTTACGGGGATAAAAACTGGGTCCCGGGAAAGCCTGTTTGGGCTACCCTGTTTTAACGAGGAAATGTTTATATTCATATTTATTTTTTCCATTTCTCTTTATTTTTTTTCCTTTTCCTACGTTTTTACCTTCCCCGCGTGCCCGACGCCTCCTCCTTCGCGTCGAGCTGCGCCCTAACCACTCCGAGACGGTTTCTTCTCCTCTTCCCCTTTTTCTTCCGCGACGCCAAGCTTCCTCTTCTTCTTCCCGAACCCGATCGTCTCCCAAACCTCGTCGTTTATCCTTCTCCTCTCCGTGTCGACACCGACCCAGCGACATCGCCGTCCTGACGCCACCTCTCCCTCTACCCTAATCTGGGTTGCGCGCACGCCCTAGCGTCTACCAACACCACCGCGATCTTCGACGCCACTGATCGTCGGTTGCCACTGTCCATGAGCCCTACCCACGTCGACCCGCGACTCCCTTCTTCCCTTCGTGTTGCCACCGGCCACCACAACCGACACCGATCCCTCTGCCCACTTTCGTGCCCTAGTTCCTTACTGTTGAACCAACAAGGTGAGTTGGTTGTACTTGGAACACTTGGTTGCACTCTTGATTTTCCCCTTTTGATCTGGTCCGCAGGTGTAGGGTTCAGTGGATCAATGATCACGAGGGTAGTCTTGTGCTGTGGGTTTATTGGAATCCAGCAGAGAGGTGTTTGCTCTATGGTGTTCTCTGGTCCAGCAACTCCCCTTGTTGCCAGCAGCAACAATCTTGGTTGAGGATCACCGAAGGGGGGGGGGGGGTTGTGAGGTGAAGTTGAGTTCGGTGGATCAACAATCACGGTAGGTAAGCATCTGTACAGTGATGAATCTTGGGTCTTTTTAGCAGTAAGCTACTTAGATTAGGTTTTTCAATTAGGTCATCTTGTTGATCTTTTTCTTGATCCGGTTAGGGTAGGTAATGTTAGTTAGAGCCCTAGAGCCAATCATTTGATGATTGTTGTATGGACTCATTATATCATATTCTTATATATAAAGGCATTTGGTTTTTTGGTTATTATGCTTACTTGTATTGGTGCCAAATAAACTAAGTATAATAGCGTCCTTGAGTAGAAGGTTCTTACCTATATCAATCGATTGCTTGAATCGATAGTGAGATGATATAGGGAACACTACTCTTAATCATTCCTAGTCGAGTATTAACATTCAGGGACAATGTTAATGCAATAAGACTATCATGTAGGTCAACTCGATGATTTGATCTCACAAGTCATGGATATAGAGATATCAAGTTGACACATGGGTATGCATTGGAGAATGTATACTAAATGACCCGCTATGAGAAAGTATCATGGATCGTTATATGACTGGCATATACTTTCTCATGTGGCTATTAGTATGACTATTAGTCCTTGGACCTGAAATCACCATGGATCCTTACATAAAGAGTTATGTACTTTGGCTTCGTCAAACGTCACCCGTAACTGGGTGGACTATAAAGGTGATTACTAGGTATGTAACAAATTATGCGCAGGTCGCGTATCAAATACAGCACACACAAACACATGACGACATGCAGGCCGTATTATAAATTACAACACAAATCCAATTATATTGGGTCTTTTTGGGCCATGACTATCAGAAAAATAATATATAATTCTAAATGATATTTTTTTCATAATTTTTTGTAATTTTTCATAATTTTTACAATTTTATGAGTAAATTTTTCCCGACGGTCCCGATTAGCGATTTCGGGCGCAATCGCGGAGTAAATCCCCTTGCGGGGTTAGGGGCAGTACCCCTACCCGCGATCTAACCATCACGAGTTGCTCCTAAGCGATCCTACAGCACCTTAGCCCGCTGTCCCAAAAAGTTTTGGGTCAAAACATTGTCGTTACGAAAATATCTTCTCGGTAGTCGAAGCCTACAAGTGTCTAAACACTTGTGCTTCGCTTCTACGAGAAAAATACCCTTTAAAACTATAAAAATCATGAAATTACAGAAATTCACAAAAGCTATATTTTTCATAAAAATACAAAATAAAATCATACATGTCTTCGCACGTGGCTTTGATACCACTGTTGCGTTTTTCGGGCCGCGAAAACCGCATTTTCGTGTCGCGGAAACCCCGAATCACCCATGCCACTGGATCTCGTGCGAAGGATAGGTTTCAAAAATTTTACATGTACGAGTTTCTACTTAGATCTACTCCTAGATCTACATGGATAAAGGGTTATACCTTTGAAGCGAAGCCCTTCATGTTCCCGCTTGTCCTCGGTTCGTCGGATCTCGAAAGTGTCAAAGTAGACACTTCTCTATGTGTATCCACACAAGCAAGAGATGGAGAAAAATCTCTAAGGATGTGCTAGCAACCTTAGAGATCAGTAGGGAGGAGAGGGAGAGCAAGAAGAAAACTCAAGAGGAAGAAGAAGGGCGTTACCACACTTGAATGAAAAATCAATATTTCATTCCACCTAAAAGTGGCCGGCCACTTCAAGGCATGTAACCCCCCATGGAATATCAAGAGTCAAGTCTCTTGATCTCCTCCATGAGGTGGCATTTGGTCAAGTCAAACTTGACCAAATGAAGAAGCCTTGATGATGTGGCATTGGTCAAGTCAAAGTCAAGTCAAAACTTGACTCTTCATCTTCCTACTTAAGCCAAGTCAAACTTGACCATTTCTCTCCCTTGGTTGATCTAATCTAACCATTGGTTCAAGTCAATTTTAATTTAATGAATCTCCATTCATTGAATTAAATTAATTAAATGAGTCTAAGTCCAAATTAGACTCACTTAACACATGAACTAAATTGAGTCCAACTCAATTAGCCTACTTTGGATTACTCTTAATCCAATTTGGATCATCATATGAACCTAATCATTTAGGTTCATCAAATGAACCTAATCTCCATCTAATTGCCCTTAGTGTGTGACCCTATAGGTTCTTGTAACATTGGCAATGCCCCTAAACCCATTTAGGAGCATAAGTAATGAGCGGTATCTAGCAACACATCATTACTACCCAAGTTACAAGAATGTTGAGATCCAACATCACCTTGTGACTACTAATTGTGACTCCTCACAATATATTGTTAGTTAGAGCCCTAGCGCCAATCATTTGATGATTGTATGGACTCATTATATCATATTCTTGTATATTAATAAAGGCATTTGTTTGGTTATTATACTTATTTGTATTAGTGCCAAATAGACTAAGTATAATAGCGTCCTTGAGTAAAAGGTTCATACCTATATCAATCGATTAGTTGAATCGATAGTGAGATGATATAGGGAACACTACTCTAAATCATTCCTAGTCTAGTATTAACATTCAGGGATAATGTTAATGCAATAAGACTAGCATGTAGGTCAGCTCGATGACTTGATCTCACAAGTCATGGATATGGAGATATCAAGTTGACACATGGGTATGCATTGGAGAATGTATACTGAATGACCCGCCATGAGAAAGTATCATGGATCGTTATATGAGTGTCATATACTTTCTCATGTGGCTATTAGTATGACTATTAGTCCTTAGACCTGAAGTCACCATGGATCCCTACATAAGGAGTTATGTACTTTGGTTTCGTCAAACGTCACCCGTAACTGGGTGGACTATAAAGGCGATTACTGGGTATATAACGAATTATGTAGAGGGATGTGAGTGATGTAGATGAGATCTATCCCTCCCATATGACGGGAGTGACATCGGTATTCTTGATAGAGTGAGACCACTAAGTGCATAGCCATGCCCAAATGAGTCAACATTAGATGTTGAGCTCATTTGATCGAGTGAGTCTACTTGGAGTTCAAGATTTAGATTAATTAGAGGATGACACGGTCTATGCCTCATATTGATCAATCTAGATGTCTAGGATAGAAGGACAATGTCACATATTGTGAGGAGTCACAATTAGTAGTCACAAGGTGATGTTGGATCTCAACATTTCTTGTAACTTGGGTAGCAATGATGTATTGCTAGATGTCGCTCATTGCTTATGTTTCTAAAGGAGTTTAGAAACATTGCCAACGTTACAAGAACCTATTGGGTCACACACAAAGAACAAGTGGATGGAGATTAGGTTCATAGGATGAACCAATTGGATTAGGTTCATATGATGAACCAATTGGATTCGGATTGATTTAAATTAGACTTATTGAGTTAGACTCAATTAGATTTAATTGTTGAATGAGTCTAATTTAAATTTGATTCATTGAGTCAATTTGTATTAATGAATTGAGATTCATTAAATTAAAATTGACTTGAATCAAATGTTGGATTTGACTCAACAAGGAAGAGAATTGGTCAATTTTGACTTGACCAAATGGAAGTTGAAACATCAAGTTTGACTTGATGCATTGCCACATCATGGAGGATGACTCGTCCTACATGGCAGCCACATCATCTCCAAGTTGTCAAGGAGGTTACAAATCTCATTCTCATTTAATGTGGCCGGCCACATTAAATGGAATGGGAGTTACATGTGTGGCTAGCCACATTTTGTAATGGGAGTTTTTATTTTGCAATTAAGTGTGGTGAATGCATCTTCTTCCTTGCTTCTTCCTCCTCTTCTCTTGCTGTTGCCGTGGGTTCCAAGTGGAGGAGAAGGTGGTTGAGTGAGTTCCAAGAGCAAAGGAAGAGTGAAGGTCACAAAGGAGGGATACTACTTCTTGAGTGTATGGTATTCCTTTTGCATCCTTTCTTTTCTTCCTTTTAAATCCTACCCGAGAGCTCTAGAAAGTGCTAGCACACTTGGGGCTCTCTTCTCCATCCTTTGAGTGTGAGAGACACTCCTTGTTCGTGTGGATATCATTAGAGGAGTGTCTACGTTGACACTCTCGAGATCCGGCGTACCGTTGGACGAGCGGAATTTGCGAGGGCACGCTTCAAAGGTAAAAGCTCTCAACACATAGATCTAGGAGTAGATCTAAAGTTTTTGAAACTCGTACTTGTATTTCATTCGATTTTTCCTTGCACGGATCTATGGCTTTGGGTGATTCGGGGTTTCCGCGACGCGAAAAGTGGTTTTCGCGGCCCGAAAAACCCAACATATATGACAAGTGCCCTTCTATCCTTTGACATCTAGATTGATCAATGTGAGGCATAGACCGTGTCATCCTCTAATCAATCTAAATCTTGAACTCCAAGTAGACTCACTAAATCAAATGAGCTCAATATCCTATATTGACTCATTTGGGCATGGCCATGCACTTCGTGGTCTCACTCTATCAAGAATACCGATGTCTCTCCCGTCATATAGGAGGGCTAGATCCCATCTACATCACACACATCCCTCCGCATAATTTGTTACATACCCAGTAATCACCTTTATAGTCCATCCAGCTACTGGTGACGTTTGACGAAACCAAAGTACATAACTCCTTATGTAGGGATCCATGGTGACTTCAGGTCTAAGGACTAGTAGTCATACTAATAGCCACATGAGAAAGTATATGACACTCATATAATGATCCATGATACTTTCTCATGGCGGTTCATTCAGTATACATTCTCTAATGCATACCCATGTGTCAACTTGATATCTCTATATCCATGACTTGTGAGATCAAGTCATCGAGTTGACCTACATGCTAGTCTTATTGCATTAACATTGTCCCTGAATGTTAATACTCGACTAGGAATGATTAAGAGTAGTGTTCCCTATATCATCTCACTATCGGTTCAACTAACCGATTGATATAGGTGAGAACCTTCTACTCAAGGACGCTATTATACTTAGTTTATTTGGCACAAATACAAGTAAGTATAATAACCCAAAAACAAATACCTTTATTTATATAGAATATGATACAACAAGTCCAAAATACAATCATCAAATGATTGGCTCTAGGGCTCTAGCTAACAAAAGGCGATTACTAGGTATGTACAAATTATGCAGAGGGATGTGAGTGATGTAGATGGGATCTATCCCTCCTATATGACTGGAGTGACATTGATACTCTTGATAGAGTGAGACCACTAAGTGCATGGTCATGCCCAAATGAGTCAATATGAGATATTGAGCTCATTTGATCGAGTGAGTCTACTTGGGATTCAAGATTTAGATTGATTAGAGGATGACATGGTCTATGCCTCACATTGATCAATCTAGATGTCTAGGATAGAAGGACAATATCATATATTGTGAAGAGTCACAATTAGTAGTTACAAGGTGATGTTGGATCTCAACATTCTTGTAACTTGGGTAGTAATGATGTATTGCTAGATACTGCTCATTACTTATGCTTCTAAATGCGTTTAGGAGCATTGCCAACGTTACAAGAACCTATAGGGTCACACACAAAGGATAATTAGATGGAGATTAGGTTTATATGGTGAACCAAGAGGATTAGATTCATGTGATGAATCAAATTGGATTAAGAGTAATCCTAATTGAACTAATTGAGTTGGACTCAAGTTGATTCATGTGTTCAATGAGTCTAATTTAGATTATGACTCATTGAATCAATTTAATTAAATGAATTAGATTCATTATATTAAGTTGGTTTGAATCAAATGGTTTGATTAGATCAACCATAAGAGAGATTTGGTCAAGTTTGACTTGACTTGAGAAAGAAGATGAAAGGTCAAGTTTGACTTGACCATTTGCCACCTCATTTGTGAGTTGGCATTAAGTGGCCAATAATGGTGTTACACATCATCATGTTTGGCACATGTGTGTGCCACCTCATGGATGTTACAAATCTCCTCTTTAATGGCCACATTAAATGAGAATGGAGGTTACAACTCCAATAGTGGCCGGCCACTTATGGTTGAATGGATGGATTAATTTTCATTCAAGCAAAGTAACTCTCATCATCTTCCTCCTCTCATTCTCCTCTCCCTCTCCTCCTCCTTGGCCGAACCACCTAAGGTGCTAGCACACCTTTGTTTGGTCTTCTCCACCTAGTTAGTTCGTGTGGATACGCATAGAGGATCGTACACTTGACGATCTTGAGATCCGGCGAACCTTTGGATGAGCGGGATTGCGAAGGGCATCGCATCAAGGGTAAAATCTCTCAACCATGTAGTTCTAGTGTAGATCTAGAGGTAAGAAACTCATACACGTAAAATTTTGTTTTATTTTACTTCGCACGGATCCGTTGGCATGGGAATCGGGGTTTTCGCAACGCGAAAAAGCGATTTTTGCGGCCCGAAAATCCTAACAGTGGTATCAGAGCCACGTGCGAAGTCTTGTACGAGTTTAATTTTTATTTTTAAGAAAAATATCAGTACTGTACTTTTCTGTGATTTTCTGATTTTTATGATTTTTATGGGTATTTTTCTTGTAGAAGCGAAGCACAAGTGTTTAGACACTTGTAGGCTTCGACTACCGAGAAGATTTTTCCAAAACGGCAAGGTTTCACCCCAAATATTTTTGGGACAGCGGGCTAAGGCGCTGTAGGATCGCTAAGGAACACTCGTGATGGTTATATCACAGGTTGGGGCGCTGCCCCTGACCCCGCAAGGGGCTTCGTTCTCCGATTGCGCCCAAAAACCCGCTAAACGGAACCGTCGGGAATTTTACTCATAAAAATTGTAAAATTTGTAGTAAAAATTACAAAAAATTATAAAAAATACATAATTTAGAATTATGTATTATTTTGTGATAGTCATGGCCCAAAAGACCCAAATTGGATTTAAAAAAATTGTGTTGTAATTCATATTACGGCCTGCGCGCCGTCATTTGTGTTGTGTGTGCTGTATACTTGATACGCGACCTGCGCGTCATGCCTCTCTTTTATTCTTGTTGTAAATTAGTTTAGACTCGAATGTAACTCAAGTTTCAAAATGGAGTGGTGGAAGGTCCACTCGAGACAGAGTTACGAGGAGGGCGCGAGCAACACAAGGTGGTCAAAGGGAGGAGCTTGAGAAGCTGTTGACCCTAGGTTGACCATCCGATTTTCTCATTGGCTTGAGAAGATCATAGTAGGGCCATGACTAATCAAAAATAATTTAATTAATTGCTTGTGTGTGTATATGTGATGCATGCTAGTATAGTAATTAATTAGCGCCTTAACGATTAGATTAGATCTAAATCGTGTACAAGATGCACCCTATCGATTAGATTAGATCTCAATCATGTCAACTCAAATGCCTACCATGCCATGATACCTATCACTACCTCGATCACATGTGTTGTTGAATCTGCCAAAGCAAAGCAACACATATTATCTTGGTAGGGTACGGAGGGACAATCTTGGTCCCGCCTATCAACACATGGGTGAGTACAACTCAATTAGATTGAGTAACTAGTTAACTTAATTGGATCGAGTTTAACTATAGGCATTTTCCAATGGTTGGTAGATAGGTCAAAATCACATTTATATTAACTCTTGGGCGTATTAGCCGAAGCTAACTCGAGTTTTAATATAAATGCGGATCTTGATCCTATAAACAAGAGTTGAATAGAGATGTAATTGGCAAATTGTTACCTACCGATCATACTAAGTCTTGGGCGATTTAGCCAAAGCTAACTCAAGGTGTAGTATGATGTGGATCTTGTCCCACTTGAATTATAGAATTCAGTGGGAGCATCATTTAGTTAAAGGCCTAATTAAATGATTAAAAAAATATGATATTTATTTTCTGCATTTTTCTGTTGTAGATTGCCATGTCGAACATGAACACCTTCTCTCTGCGTTCTGTCCTTGATAAGGACAAGCTCAACGGAGCAAATTTCCTCGACTGGTACAGGAATCTGAGAATAGTTCTCACCCAAGAACATAAACTATACATTCTAGAGCAGCCCATTCCGGAGGCTCCTCCTGCCACTGCCACGCGAGCTGACCGAGATGCTTACAAGAAGCATCAAGATGACGCGTTAGATGTGTCCTGTCTAATGCTCGCGACCATGAACTCTGAGCTTCAGAAGCAACACGAGTTGATGGGCGCTTACGATATGGTTGAACATCTTCGTCAACTGTATCAAGGACAAGCGAGGCACGAGAGATTCGAGATCTCTAAGGCACTATTTCAGTGGAAGATGTCAGACGGGGCTCCCGTAGGTCCATATATGCTCAAGATGATTGGGTACATAGAGAACCTATAAAGGTTGGAGTTCCCACTTGGCCAAGAGCTGGCCACTGACCTGATCTTGCAGTCCTTGCCAGATAGTTATAGTCAATTTGTTCTAAATTATAACATGAATGAAATTGACAAGCGACTGCCCGAGCTGCTTAGCATGTTAAGAACTGTTGAGCTCAACTTTAAGAAGGTTAAGCCAAACTCTGTTATGATGGTTCAAAAACATAAGGGCAAGGGCAAGCCCAAAGGCAAGGGAAAGTCCCAAGCCAAGGGCAAAGGAAAGGCACTGAAGCTTAAAGGAGGGGTCGCCAAGGATGCTACCTGCTTCCACTGCGGTCAGACCGGGCATTGGAAGAGGAACTGCAAGGTGTACCTGGAAGATCTTAAGAAGAAGCGAAGTGAGACTTCCACTTCAGGTATATATGTTATAGAAGTCAATCTATCTATTTCTTTATCATGGGTATTAGATACCGGATGTGCTTCTCACATTTGTACTAATGTACAGGAGCTGAGAAATAGTAGGGCATTGACAAAGGGCGAGGTGGACCTACGTGTAGGCAATGGAGCACGGGTTGCTGTTGTTGCTGTAGGGACTTATTTTCTATCTCTGCCCTCTGGGCTTATACTAGAATTAGATGAATGTTGTTATGTGTCTGCTTTAACTAAGAACATAATTTTAGTTTCTTGTTTGGACAAGAAAGGTTTTTCAATTATAATAAAGAACAAATGTTGTTCAGTTTATTTAAATGATATGTTCTATTGTAGTGCACCTCTGATAAACGGACTCTATATTCTAGACCTTGAGAACCCTATCTATAACAGAAGTACCAAGAGGTTCAAGTCAAATGACATGAACCAAACCTATCTCTGGCACTGTCGCTTAGGTCATATAAATGACAAACGCTTGTCCCAGCTCCATAAAGATGGTTTGCTAGACTCATTTGATTTTGAATCATATGAGACATGCGAGTCATGCCTTCTAGGCAAGATGACCAAAACTCCCTTTAGTGGACACAGTGAGAGAGCGACTGATTTGTTAGGACTTATACATAGTGATGTATGTGACCCTTTCAATGTCACTGCTAGAGGTGGTTATAGGTACTTCATCACATTTAATGATGACTTCAGTAGATATGGTTATGTGTACTTGATGACACATAAGTCAGAATCCTTTGAAAAGTTCAAAGAATTCAAGAATGAAGTACAGAACTAGCTTGGCAAGAGTATTAAGGTACTTCGATCAGATCGAGGTGGAGAATACCATAGCCATGAGTTTCATGACTATCTAGCTGAGTGTGGGATTCTATCCCAACTCACTCCTCCTGGAACACCACAGTGGAATAGTGTATCCGAAAGGAAGAATCGTACCCTATTAGATATGGTACGGTCTATGATGAGTCACACAGATCTTCCTATATTTCTTTGGGGCTATGCTCTAGACACGACAGCTTTTATACTCAACCGAGTTCCATCCAAGGCCGTGATAAAGACACCATATAGGATATGGACTGGGAGAGATGCTCAGGTGTCTTTTATGAGGATTTGGGGTTGTGAGGTTTATGTTCGACGTCAAGTCTCAGACAAATTAGGACTCAAATCCGACAAGTGCTACTTTATTGGTTATCCCAAGGAAACTAAGGGATATTACTTCTACATTCTCAGTCAGCACAAGGTAGTTGTGGCAAAGACTGGGGTCTTTCTAGATAAGGACTTTGTTTCTAGAAAAACTAGTGGGAGTACGTTCGATCTTGAAGAAGTTCAAGATGTGGACCATAGCATTGAAGTCTCGATGGAAGTTGAACTGGAACCACAAACTGTTGTGGATGATGTTGTTCCACAAAGAGTTGAGGAACAACAACCAGTTCAAGTAGACATACCTCTTCGTAGGTCTGATAGGGTACATCGTCAGCTTGAGAGATACTCATTTCTCTTGTCTGACCATGATGACGTTGTGCTCATAGAGGATGAGCCTACCACCTATTAGGAAGCTATGATGAGACCAGATTATGAGAAATGGTTAGAGGCCATGAGATCCGAGATGGAATCCATGTACACCAACCAAGTATGAACTTTGGTTGATTCACCTGAAGGGGTAAAACCCATTGGGTGTAAGTGCACTACAAGAAATTTTAGATTTAACCACACTTAATAGACAACAGTTTTTCAAGAAATTGTTGTCTTTTTTCCATTTAACAACAGTTTTATTGAAAACTGTTGTTGTTCACCCTAATGTTTTTTAAATAATAATAGTTTATCAAAAAATTGTTGTCTAATGTGTGTCAAAGACAACGGTTTTAAAAAACTATTGTCTTTTAGTATTGCTTATGTGATAATATATAACAGTTTTATTAAACTGTTGTCTATTGAATGTTGTTGAATCTTAAAAGTGGGAGTTTATTTATTTAATAACCAACCCATATAAATCTAAACAATCTCATGTTTTTTCCCCATTCCTCCTCTTCTCCTGCCGATCTCACCGTCACCGCGATCTCCTCTTCATTGCTGACCTCCGATGCAGCCGCTACTGTCCTCACATTCCCGAAGCCACAGCCATCTCCAGCCATCGAGGGTGCTGCCGGTTACTCCCAGTCACCGCCGCCCTTTCCCCTCTCCCGTGCCCTAGTTTCCTATTGCAGTCGCACCGCCGCCATCGCAGATCACGCTGGCACCACTCGACTATCGTCGCCTCCTCACTCTAGGGCATCACCATCTATTCACGGTGTCGAGCCCAGCCTGGCAGTGTCGCCGCATTCCTCTCCACGCGCTGCTCACCCTGGAAAGACGCCGCTTCGTCTCACCGTCTCCGCCAGCGTGACCAAGTGGCGATCCGCAAGCGCTTGACGCTCCAGCTAGGCAGCGCAAGGTGCAGATCAGTTCCGGCAGAGACATTGAAGGAGAAAAGGCAAGTACATTCTGCTTATATGGGTATGGGATTTGGCTGGACTTGATAGATAATAGGGAAGATTGGTTCTAGGGTTTATTGGTAGGATGTTCGATTTTATTGAGCTACGATTTGGGATGTTTGAGGTGTTCTTGTTCAATCTGTTGTTCTTGTGCTTTACTTCTTTTCTCTTGGATTTCTGCAGTAGATTTCAAAGTTTACTTTGCAGGAGTGAATGCTCATTGGGGATCTTTGGGTTGTTTTGAATTCTTATAACAGTTATTTAATTTTGTTGTGAAGAGTTTGTGTGATTTACGGCAAGGGTTCTTTGTACCTGTGTGTGTTTGTGGATTGCAGAGTTCTGGTATGAAAATCGGTACACCAATGGATTTGGTTTTGGATAACTGAAGGTGGTATGCAAGATAACTCACTGTGTTTTGATGGATCGGCTTCCTAATTTTGAGATCTATTTTTCTTTTCCATTTATGGAACTCTTTACTGATCGGATTCTTTGAACGAATTCTGTTAGGTGGCTTACTTGATGCTCCTGCTATATTGGACTTCCTTTCTTACCAAAGTATTGGTTCTGCTGGAAGGTTGTTTGGAATTGGTGATGGGGTTGTGGCCGAATTTGGGAAGGGTTGTTGATAATGTTTTGGGCTTTAGTGGTTAACTATGAATGGGTGGTATTGTTTGTTAGCTAGGTGTATTCTGCAACTAGGGATATGGTTAATGGATTAATTCTTTTCTTTATTGATTGAATTGTTTTTTTCTCCGATTTCTAAAGTATATGGCAAACGGTACCTTTATGAATGAAGTAACAAGTGCAAAGAAAGAGTTGCTTTGATGCTATAACATAATGCTGTCATTGTGTTCTAATTGAATGCTAGGATAGGTTCAGTAAAAGATGTTTTGGTATTTACACCTATAGAAGAGTTTTTACCAACTTCTAATAAGTGAACGTATGCTTTTGGAGGAAGAATGTTTGTTCTTTCTACTATTGAGAGTTAATTGTTAGTTGTTTTACTTATCTTTCCTTTGCACCAATTAGAATGTTAGTACTGATAGAATCATCAACCTCACTTTTAGCTCTTTTAGTAGCAGATATAAAGTTATGTGGTTCTTCCTTCTAAAGTTAATTCTGATCCAATAGAAAACTGCCTTTAGTATTTAATGCAACATGCTAGAGATTTAGTTTTTCTATAATTCTTTCTATACCAATTGTCATGTATGCTAGTTTTATTGTTGGAGTTTAGCTCTTTTATAGAAGAAATTCTTTCAGTACCAATTATCATGTTAAGTTAGCTTTATTATTGGGTACCTTCCTTTCATTATAATGATGTCTAAATGATTCTTGCTCTAACTGATGCTTGCAACTTTTCCCAAGTTATCTCTGTTTATTAATATTATGGCCATGTAGAATGTTTTCAGATGAAATCTACCTCTCCAAGTACATCATGTATTAGAAGTGCCAGATATGAGTTGCAAGTTAAAAGCAGTGAGAAATTTACTGATCTTAATGAGATTTCTAACATGCCCGATGCTCTTGATTCTCTTGCTGAAACTACACCTGACAGAGAGACAATTTTCATTAACAATGCAACCGCTAAACAATTTCCAGATGACTTCAGTAGCAATTTTGGGCAGGACATAGAAATGTATTATGAGCAGGTTCTCGGGCATCATCCATATTATGGATCTGGCAACCTTACTGAAATTGATAACTTTTCCAGTCCCTTCAAGTTTTTCTCTACTCCAAATGATTATATTGATGAAATGGTTTGGATTCCAGAAAATCATTTTGGAGTTGAGCTTTTGATTTGGGAAAATAAAGAAAATGCTGGTATATCAAACAAGAAATTGCACAAGACGAGATGTACTGAACAAGCTTCAAACTTTAAATCCAGATGCTACGGAGAAACCAGAGGTAATCTTATTCATGGTATAATGGCTAATTGTTCAATACATAAGAGAAGCCCATCTATACTGAAATTATTTCTTTTCTTGTTGTTCAACTTGCCTACCACATGTGCAATTCCAAAGAAACCGCGAAGTCTACACACTCCTAGAATTCGTCCAAAACTTGATGAGGTAAACCATTGAGATGTGCAAATTTCTTTGCTTGGTTATTTTCTGTTTATATTTTAGTTGAGTTTAAAGAAGATTTAATTTTATATTTTGGTTGCAATTGAAGTCCTTGAATACAAAGTTCCATTCAGGTAAAAGAGACCATGATAAATGAGGACAAATTCTCAACTTCAGCAGCTGAATCTAAACCCACATTTGAGTCTGAATTGCGAGATGATGCATCAGAAAACTGGAACATGAGAATTAGAAATTTAAAATGTAGATTTAGAAGGAAGAAGCACAATAAGATTTGGACACTCACAGAGGTGATTAAGCTTATTGAAGGTGTTTCTCATTGCGGAGTCGGCAGATAGATTGAAATCAAGAAGTATTCATTTCCAGCATTTTCTTTCCGCAATTCTATTGATCTCAAGGTCCTTGATGCTTCTCATCTCAGCATGCTTAGTCAAATTTGACGCCTAAATTTATGTAGAAAATCTCGTGTTATATTATTCTACCTTTGTTTTAATAGTGTTATCATTTTGTTAGTTGTTTATAAAATTTCTTCAGAATGTTATAGATATTATTTTTGAATATTAGACAATTGTATATTAAATTTTATTTTGAAATTTAGTATTTTGAATGATTTATAATATTGAAAAATTGTGTATTAATTTTTTTTATTTTTTTTCTAAAAAAGACAACGGTTTTTCACCGTTGTCGTAGATAGTTTAAAACTATTGTTGAAGACCCAGTTATTAAAGGTAGACGCTCAAAGATAACGGTAAAAAACTGTTGTCTTTGAAAGAAAAGACAACAGTTTTTCACTGTTGTAAAAATGTTGTCTTTGCCTTCAAAGACAACGGTTAAAAACTGTTGTCTTTGGGCACCCCTTTTAACAACACGGCCTTTAACAACAGTTCAAAATGGGCTACGACAACGGTGAAAAACCGTTGTTGTTAGGATTTTTTCTTGTAGTGGTGGGTCTTTAAGAGAAAGACTGACATGGATGGACTTATCTATAAGGGTTGCTTGGTAGCTAAAGGTTTCAAGCAAATTCATGGTATTGACTATGATGAAACATTTTCTCCAGTAGCGATGTTTAAGTCCATTCGGATCATGCTTGCTATTGCAGCATACCACGATTATGAGATCTAGTAGAGGGATGTCAAAATCGCGTTTCTGAATGGAAACTTGCTCGAGGATGTGTACATGACACAACCTGAGGGTTTTGTAGATCCACAACATACTGGCAGAGTATGCAAGCTGCATAGGTCCATTTATGGACTAAAGCAAGCTTCTTGAAGCTGGAATCTCCGATTCGATGATGCAATCAAACAGTTTGGTTTCATCAAGAATGAAGATGAGCCTTGTGTCTACAAGAAGGTTATAGGGAACACAGTTGTCTTCCTTATATTGTATGTGGATGACATACTACTCATTAGGGGTGGCATCCCTTTGCTGCAGTCTATCAAGACTTGGCTAGGGAGTTGTTTCTCAATAAAGGACTTAGGTGAAGCATCTCTCATTCTAGGCATACAGATCTATAGAGATAGAACTAGGAGATTGCTTGGCCTAAGTCAGAGTACATATATTGACAAGGTACTCCTACGGTTTGCCATGCAGAACTCCAAGAAGGGTTTTCTGTCGATGTCACATGGTGTGAGTCTTTCGAAGACTCAAGGTCCCTCTTCTAGAGAGGAGAGAGACCACATGGATCAGATCCCTTATGCCTCAGCCATAGGATCTATCATGTACGTCATGCTATGTACTCGACCTGATGTCTCTTATGCTTTGAGCATGACGAGCAGATACCAGTCAGATCCTGGTGAGAGTCACTGGATAGCGGTCAAGAATATTATTAAGTACTTGAGAAGGACTAAAGAATATTTCTTGATATATGGAGGCGATGACGAGCTAGCTATAAAGGGTTACAGTGATGCTAGCTTCCAGACCGACCAGGATGATTATCGATCACAGTCAGGGTCGTGTTTTGCATAAATGGTGGTGCTGTGAGCTGGAAGAGTTCGAAGTAGGACACAGTCGCTGATTCTACAACAAACGTCGTGTACATTGCTACATCAGAGGCAGCAAAGGAGGCAGTTTGGATCCGCAAGTTCATCACTGAACTTGGGGTGGTTCCTAGTATCGCTGACCCTATTGAGCTCTATTGTGACAACAATGGAGCTATAGCATAGGCTAAGGAACCTCGCTCACACCAGCAGACCAAACACATACTACGACGCTTCCATCTCAATCGAGAGACTATTGATAGAGGAGATGTGAAGATTTGCAGAGTACCTACAGAGGCTAACATCGCAGATCCCTTGACCAATGCTTTGGCACAGAGAAAGCATGATGGTCACACTAGGTCATTAGGCCTTAGAGCCTACACTGATTGGCACTAGTATTAGTGGGAGATTGTTAGTTAGAGCCCTAGAGCCAATCATTTGATGATTGTTGTATGGACACATTGTATCATATTCTTATATATAAAGACATTTGATTTTTTGGTTATTATGCTTACTTGTATTGGTGCCAAATAAACTAAGTATAATAGCGTCCTTGAGTAGAAGGTTCTTACCTATATCAATTGATTGGTTGAATCGATAGTGAGATGATATAGGGAACACTACTCTTAATCATTCCTAGTCGAGTATTAGCATTCAGGGACAATGTTAATGCAATAAGACTATCATGTAGGTCAACTCGATGACTTGATCTCACAAGTCATGGATATAGAGATATCAAGTTGACACATGGGTATGCATTGGAGAATGTATACTAAATGACCCGCCATGAAAATGTATCATGGATCGTTATATGAGTGTCATATACTTTCTCATGTGCCTATTAGTATGACTATTAGTCCTTGGACCTGAAATCACCATGGATCCTTACATAAAGAGTTATGTACTTTGGCTTCGTCAAACGTCACCCGTAACTGGGTGGACTATAAAGGTGATTACTAGGTATGTAACAAATTATGCAGAGGGATGTGAGTGATGTAGATGAGATCTATCCCTCCTATATGACGGGAGTGACATTGATATTCTTGATAGAGTGAGACCACTAAGTGCATGGCCATGCCCAAATGAGTCAATATGAGATATTAAGCTCATTTGATCGAGTAAGTCTACTTGGGATTCAAGATTTAGATTGATTAGAGGATGACACGGTCTATGCCTCACATTGATCAATCTAGATGTCTAGGATAGAAGGACAATATCATATATTGTGAAGAGTCACAATTAGTAGTCACAAGGTGATGTTGGATCTCAACATTCTTGTAACTTGGTAGTAATGATGTTTTGCTAGATACCGCTCATTACTTATGCTTCTAAATGAGTTTAGGAGCATTGCCAACGATACAAGAACCTATAGGGTCACACAAAAAGGACAATTAGATGGAGATTAGGTTCATATGATGAACCAAGAGGATTAGATTCATGTGATGAATCAAATTAGATTAAGAGTAATCCTAATTGAACTAATTGAGTTGGACTCAAGTTGATTCATGTGTTCAATGAGTCTAATTTAGATTATGACTCATTGAATCAATTTAATTAAATGAATTAGATTCATTATATTAAGTTGGTTTGAATCAAATGGTTAGATTATATCAACCATGAGAGAGATTTGGTCAAGTTTGACTTGACTTGAGAAGGAAGATAAAAGGTCAAGTTTGACTTGACCATTTGCCACCTCATTTGTGAGTTGGCATTAAGTGGCCAATAATGGTGTTACACATCATCATGTTTAGCACATGTGTGTGCCACCTCATGGATGTTACAAATCTCCTCTTTAATGGCCACATTAAATGAGAATGGAGGTTACAACTCCAATAGTGGCCGGCCACTTATGGTTGAATGGATGGATTAATTTTCATTCAAGCAAAGTAACTCTCATCATCTTCCTCCTCTCATTCTCCTCTCCCTCTCCTCCTCCTTGGCCGAACCACCTAAGGTGCTAGCACACCTTTATTTGGTCTTCTCCACCTAGTTAGTTTGTGTGGATACACATAGAGGATCGTACACTTGACGATCTTGAGATCCGGCGAACTTTTAGACGAGCGGCATTGCGAAGGGCATCGCATCAAGGGTAAAATCTCTCAACCATGTAGTTCTAGTGTAGATCTAGAGGTAAGAAACTCATACACGTAAAATTTTATTTTATTTAACTTCGCACGGATCCGGTGGCATGGGAATCGGGGTTTCCGCAACGCGAAAAAGTGGTTTTTGCGGCCCGAAATTCCCAACAGGTAATTTTCAGTAATGATTTGATGTGTTCTACGGATTAAGCTTTGCTTAGATGTAGATCATGATTGGATTATTTTAGATGAATGATAATAGTGTGATGTGGATTAGGGTTCTTGGTTTAATAGGAATTTGATTTAGCTACTGGATGCATATCGAAATTAGCTAAAATTATATGTGGCTTTTATAAGACATTGATTTGGGACGAGCACTTCAACATAGAGGTTGATTAGCTTGATCTATATTGGAGGCGGGTACTTGACTTATCATTTTAGATTTGTCATTTGATATGCATAGTTGTGTTTTTAACAAATAGTAAAACTTATGTTTCTTATCTGCCTCGGCTGGTCACTACCTGATACATGTTACATGCTTGTTTTGTTTACTTGTTATGCACTTCATGTTAGTACCTACCTGATTATACATGCTTATAGGGGTAGTGACAAAACCATGCTTTATTATGTTTAGGACCTAGGTTTTTATACCTTATCTAATCTGTGTACCTTTAATTTGATTCTTTGTCCTATGGTACACATTTTGTAGAGATGGATAGGTTCAGGATATTCTCATGCTTAGTATCATGCACTATCTCACATGATTGCATGTTGTGTGATAGTCAGCTCCATTATTGTTGAGCACATCGTTAGTTGCATAGATCTGCACACACCACCACTCATGGGCTAGCGGTATGTTAGGCAGGTGTGTGGCAGTTCTACTGTTAGGCTCCGCTGGTCTGGTGACTTAGCGTGGTAGCTGACAGACAGTTCTACTCTGTTAGGCTCTACTGGTCTGGAGACGCAGCGTGGTAGTCGGCAGACAGTTTGCTCTGTTTGGCTCCGTTGGTCTGCTAATGGGTAGTGTGACCCAGCGTGGTAGCCGGCAGAGATCTCTCCTCTGGACTTTCTCAGGGAGATGAGAGCATTGCGCTCCCCCACTTATGATTTAGGGTAGGAGGATAGGTGTACTCCGATAGCATCCCATCTACTCGGTCACTCATCAGGAGCAGTGATGGAAGAGTGCACGGTTGTCACAGCCCTACCCACTCGATCTCACCATCGTGTGTGAGATGGCTGACTGGCAGTAGGGGTGACCAGGACATGTCATTGGCATCATACACATTGATGCATTTATTGCTTGTGTTTGCTGCACTTATATGCTGCATATTGGATTGATGCATTTGTTTGACATGCATACAGGATTTCTATACCTCTCGGGTTTTTATCCATACACCGGGTCTTGGTTAGTACAATTGTTCTCCTATTTATTTCAGTTGTATTTATCCTTCTTATATCAGGAGATTGTACGCATGGTTAGTGCTATTTGTTATTTTCTTTATTATGCATATCAGTAGTTACCCGCTGAGGAGTTGACTCACCCCGTGGATATTTACTATTTTCAGGTTGAGGCTGTCCGGAGGAGTTTTAGTCGCTAGTCCCTTGCAGATCGCGAGGATGTGTTTTTATCTTTTGGTTTTATTATTGTACTTTTTAGACTTGTTCTAGTTTCTGACATATGGATATTATGTTATCTTTATTGCCGTTGAGTTTTATTGGATATGTTTTGCTACATGCCTGCCTAGATGGTAGAAGAGGTGAGTTTGTTGTGATTTGTGTTTTATGGGTGCAGTGGAGTAGGATATTGGATTTGAGCTTTATGGGTGTAGTTGAGTAGGATTTTTTATATGACTTTTCTTTATCGTTACATTAGTGTAGTTTTACTATTAAACTGTGTGGTGATTGCTTAATTTATATATGTATGTTTCGGTCGTGTTGGCCGAGGTATCTGGATGATGTAGTAAGTTTCATATTGTCACCCGTTCAGGGGAGATGCTGCCGAAATTTCTTCTGGCAGGGATTCCCCCGGGGCGTGATACAAGCTCATCGGGATGCCAAAATCAATTCTACCTCTCGGTCCCTACTGTAGCCTCTATAAACTCTCACGCTCACCCGTTTTGATTTTGGTTCTTACCTAAATGAGGGGTCGGCCTCATCCTTGCTGTTGGTTGCTACTCGGAATACCGACATAGTTCCCCTATACAAAAATTTATATAAGCATAGAACTATCCTAGGTACCGATGTGCTTTACTAAAGTTAAATTTGAATTGCAAACGATACTTAACATTATGAGGTTTGGCAAATGGATGTCAAGACAGCTTTCCTTAACGGAAGTCTTGAAGAAAACATCCATATGAAGCAACCAAAGGGGTTTATTGTAAAGGGCAAAGAGCATCTAGTATTTAAGCTTAATCGGTCTATTTATGGATTGAAGCAAGCTTCAAGGTCTTGGAACATCTGGTTTAATGAAGTAATCCAGTCCTATGGATTTATTCAGTGTCCGGATGAGTCTTGTGTATACAAGAAGTGTGATGGAAATGTGGTGGTATTTCTTGTACTATACGTAGATGACATTTTGTTAGTTGGCAACAATATCATAGTGTTATTGGAAGTAAGGGTATAGTTGTCCAAGCAATTTGATATGAAGGACTTGGGAGAATGTGCACACATTCTCGGGATCAAAGTAATAAGGGATCACAAGAAAAGAATGTTGTGCTTATCCCAAGCATCATATATCGATACGATCCTAGCTCGTTTTAGCATGCAAGACTCCAAGAAAGGTTTTCTATCTTTTAGGCATAGAGTATCTTTATCTAAAGAGATGTCTCCGAAGACATCAAAAGAGATAGAAGAAATGAAGGCAGTTTCTTATGCCTCAGCTGTAGAAAGCCTAAGGAAACTTTGTTAAAATCTTTCCTTTTATAGCTTTCTACAATGGATTAAAGGAGAGATTTTAATTTTGTTAAAATCTTTCCTTTTTTGTAGTTATCTACAATGGTTAAAAGAGATATTTTAATTTTGTTAAAATCTTACCTTTTTTTCAGTTATCTACAATGGTTAAAAGAAAGATTTTAATTTTATTAAAATCTTTCCTTTTTTATAGTTATCTACAATGTTTAAAAGAGAGATTTTAATTTTGTTAAAATCTTTCCTTTTTTGTAGTTATCTACAATGGTTAAAAAAGAGATTTTAATTTTGTTAAAATCTTTCCTTTTTTTTTTTAACCAACCATTATAGGAATAAAAGAAAGATTTTGTTTAAAATAAAATTTTGTTATAATCTTTTCTTTTATAGCTATTCACAATGGTTTAAAAGAAAGATTTTAATTTTGTTAAAATCTTTCCTTTTTGTAACCATCTTCAATACCAAATAAAAAGGAAATTTTATTAAAACTTTCCTTATTAGCCGCTAGCAAAGAATATAAAAGAGGAGGAGGGGGTGCTCTCTTACAAGATACAACCCTAAGCTCTCTCTCTTTATTATTTAGTTGACCGACCATCTTCTTCTCCCTTTCTCTCTTGAGGCCGGTGACATCTATTCCTCTTCTTCCTCCCTTTCTTCCCTCTAGGGTCGGCACCCCATCTCCTCTTGGTGGCCGGAGTTTGGAGAAGAAGAAGAAGAGGAGAAGGAGCACATAGGTGGCCAGTTACTTGGTGGAGAAGAAGAAGTAGAAGGAGGTCTCTTCACTTTGTATTCTCTTGGTGGTCAAAGCTTGGAAGCAAAGAAAGGTTCGGGTGGATTTCATCTTGATAGATCGTTGCTCACACGACGTCCAAGAAGAGGAGAGGAATACAACAGAAGATCAAGAGGTCTTTAAGTTACAAAGAAAGGTATAACTAATTATTTGTTTCCGCTGCATAATTAGTTTGTGTTCTTTGTATGGATCCTGAAATACCAACACAAGAGGCTAGCGATTTTGTGTTTTTATTTTTGTACTTTGATTTTGTGTTTCAATCTTGTGCTTTGATTGATGTCTCTGTAGTTAAACCTAAGGTTACTGTGAGAAGTTTAAATATTTAATTTCTTTGAAAGGCTTTTTCTAGGAAGTGGTGGATGATCCCATAACCAAGAAGGCCTAGTGCCTGGCCAACGACCTGGAAGTCAATCCTTGAAATAGATATTTAATCAACTTCTGTAATATGGTTTAACTTCTGAAGAACACAAGGGTTGAACTTGGAGTAAAAATGTTAAGTTTCGTTTCCAATCCAAGTTTAACTTTGAAAAACGAACTTAGAGTAAAAATGTTAAGTTCAATTTCCAATTCTAGTTTAACTTCTGAAGATTACATAGGTTGCTAGGAAAAGTTCTGTGCTTGTACAAATTTTTGTACAGAGAAAACAGAACGGTATTCCAAATAGTACCCAACACTAATTGGCCAGACTTAAACCAATGGGCATTGGTTTGATTAAATGTACCTGAGTTTGATCAAAAATTGGCTGAAATAGACTTAGATCAAATAGAAATAGAACATAAGTACAAAAATCTCTATCTAATTAGATCAATACTAATTGTGGATAATGGACCAAGCTTAGGATCTGGATTCCTAATCAACCGATCCAATATGTCAGTTGACTTAGACTCCTGAAAATCGAGAAGATTTATTTTTCTTGATTTATTATGTTGGTACTATGCCTGTATAAATTGAATTAAGCCAATTTTGTACTGGTTAGTCAGTTTTGTACTGACTTATTTAATTTCAATTTTTCAGATGGCATGGACGATTACCACATTGACTCGTCGTGAAGTGCGACGAAATCAACTCAGGGAGGAAATTCAGGAGATAGAGTATAATTCTACTTATGGAGGCGACGGACACATTGGACGGCTTGATGATCTATTTTGGAAACTTGAGCGAGTTTCCAGTCCTGTACAGTTATAGGATATGGGCTTTGATACGTTCATTGCCAGAAAATCCTAGGATGATAGCAGACTATATTTGAGGGTGTCATCAATGACGCGTCACATATTCAGTATTATATGAGAAATTGCTTCACGATATGACTTAAGAGGATCCTGGAGAGTTTGAAGAGGACCCAAAAATGATTGAGGAGGATCCAGAGATGAATCCAATTGTGGATCCAATAGAGAATCCTGGAGCTGCCCTGCTTGATATTATCGCAAATGAATCCAGGCTGAAAGGGATAATGTTGGTCACTGCACCAGTGTCTGCTCTAGTGGGAGTGGTAGTAGCTTATCTAGTTTACTAGAGTTCTGTTATTATTAGTTTCATTATGTGTGAATAGTTTTAGTCCATTTCGTTCATGTCAGTCGGTTATATGTTAACAATATGTAGCATAATTTTATATTAATGATATGTTCATATATTTATGATGTTTACTTGACATGATGCATGATTAGTTTATTTTTATTAAATGATCGGTTCATCTAATTAAAGTAATCATGATTTATTAAATGATCAATTTATTTAATTAAAGAAATTATGATTTTATAAATGAATAGTTCATTGGTTGGGATGTATGTAATAGAATTGATCAATATTGATTTGATTGGTCATACAAATGATGAGTGAAAATATTATTGTCACTTGATTTTGTAAACCAACTCAAATTAATATTGAGTTAATCATAAATTATATGCATATGAATTTCAATGAATACTAAATAATGTGTTTATTTATGATAGATTATGGCAACCAAAAATATTATAGCTGAACTCAACAAGGGTGAAATAGTTAATGGGGATAACTAAAAGATCTGGCACCTCAGGATACAATATGTACTTGAGGAACAAGAAGTTCTAGAGGTTGTAAATCATGTTATGGTAGAACCTATAGATGGTCCCACTACACAAAATAGACGAGATCTTGATACCTATAAGACATGGAAGAAAAAGGACTCCACTGCAAAGGGCATATTGATTAGTTCAATGGTAGATGACCTAGCTTTTAAGTATGAGTCGTATCTTTCAGCTCATGCAGTCTGGGTAGCCCTTAAAGAAAAATACAGTGGAGTAAGTCTAAGCAAGCTTCGACAACTAACAATCAAGTTTGACAGCTATAAGAAATGTCCGAATGTATCAATGGTTCAACACCTCAGGGAGATGTTGAACATGATTTGGGAGCTTAAAACTGCTGATCATGAGTTGCCGGATGAAAAACAGGTTCAAGAAGTTATTCGTTCACTTCTAGATTCTTGGGAGACCATGAAGCAGACCCTAACTCATAGTGTGAGTATCAAGACTTTTATTGATGTCTCACACCATGTAGAATTGGAGGTTGAGAGAGTTGAATCCACAAGGATTTCTGGATAAGCCTATGTGGCTGTAGGTTATGCTGGATCATCTGGAACCATGAAAAAGAAATGGTTCAAGAAAGGGAAGGGAAAGAAGAGGGAAGCTGCTGCTATGGGAAAGGGCCCAATCAAGAAGATAGTAAAGAAAACTGGAGAGAAACCTAAAAACAAGTTGACTTATTTTAACTGTGGCAAGAAGGGTCACTTCGCTCAGGAGTGCACTGAGCCAAAAAAGGTAAATCCAAGTGTGTCTTCTTTTCTTGAGCATTTTGTTGCTAGCTCAGTGTTGTTAGCTGATTCTTATCCTTTGTGGGTTATAGATTCGGGAGCAACCAATCATGTAGCTTGAGAGCGAGTTACATTTGTAGAGTACCATCGAGTACCAGCTGGCAATAAGTGGATCTATGTGGGAAATAATACAAGAGTTGAAGTCAAAGGAGTCGACACTTGTAAACTCAACCTCCGTGGTGGTAGAGTTTTGTTTCTACATGATGTCCTGTATGCTCCTGAAATTCGACGGAATCTTGTTTCTGTTACGTGTCTTCTTGATTTAGGGTATTGTATTAATTTTTACAGTCAGTGTGTTGAACATAAGATTGACTCAGTGTCAATCAGACATGGTTTTTTAACAAATGGTTTTATGGTTCTTGATGTAGAACCAGATGTCAATTATGCTATTGATGGTTGTTTTTCAAACATTGTTCTAACTAGTGATGCAGATATAACTGATGAGGTTTGGCATGCTAGATTAGGACATATAGGACAAGAACGTATTGGTTGGCTAGAGAGGGTCTATTGGGCACTCGAGCTAAGATTCAATTGTTTATATGTGAGCATTGTCTTGCTGGAAAAGCAACTAGGAAATCATTTGGTAAGGCTATTAGATCTGAATCAACATTGCAGTTAATTCATTCGAATATTTGTGGTCCGATAAATGTGAAGGCTAGACATATTCCTATTTCATTACATTTATTGATGATTTCTCTCGGTTCGATAATGTGTATTTGATTTCTCACAAATCTGAAGCATTGGATTGTTTCATTCGTTATATGAATGAAGTTGAGAATCAAATGGAACATAAAGTTAAGACTTTATGCGCTGACCGTGGAGGGGAATATTTGTTTGATATGTTCAAGACAATAATATATAATGATAGGGGATTATAAGATAGCTGACAATCCCTGGAACTCCACAACAAAATTGGGTAGCTGAAAGAAGAAATAGGACTCTTCTTAAAATGGTTAGGTCTATGATGGCGCAGGCTAATTTGTCAATCTCCTATTGAGGAGATGCATTATTAACTACAGCCTATATACTTAACAAAGTATCTTCAAAGTCAGTTCCAGCTGCCCCATATGAATATTGGATAGGCAGAAAACCAGATTTAAGTAATATGGGACCTTGGGGGTCAGCTGCTTATGTTCATGATAGTTCTCACAAGTATGGAAAACTGGAACCTAGGGGTAAGAAATGTATCTTTATAAGATATCATGAGACCTCCAAAGGTTATGTTTTCATAGGTGAGCAATTAAATGGAACCATCTCTGAAATAGACTCGAGAGATGCGACTTTTCTCAAAACAGAGTTCCCAATCTGAGGTGATGTTGATAAAGATGTTCCTCTATTTGAGGAGGATGAGATATTATCAATAAGAGAGGTGTCAAAAGGAACACCTGGGTCTAGTCAACCGAGTGGGAGTGATATGCCAAGTCATGAGTTGACTTCAACATCCCAACTTATGGAGAAGTGTTTGTAAGATCAAACCTAAGAAGAGATTTGATATTGAGAATGAAATATTGATTACACTTCCAATTGATGACGACATACCTCAATCCATTTAGGAAGCATTGAGATGTAGAGTTAGAGAAAAATAGAAAGCTATAATGGTTGAAGAGATGGAGTCCATGATTCAGAATCATGTTTGGGATTTAGTCGATCTTCCTCCGGGCCGAAGGGCTATTAGGAATAAATGGATTCTCAAAATAAAGAGAAAAGTTGATGAATCGATTAACACATACAAAGATCGTTTAGTTACGAAAGGATATACCTAAATGGAGGGTATTGACTTTTAAGAGATATTTTCTCCCGTAGTAAAATTTGTGTCAATATGAGTTATTTTGGATTTTGTGGCACATTATGACTTGGAATTACATCAAATAGATGTAAAAATTGCTTTCATTAAAGGTGATCTTGACGAATAAATTTATATGATTCATCCAGATGGTTTCATTGTTGAAGGCCAAGAGCAGAAAGTATGTAGACTTAGAAAGTCTATATATGGGCTAAAGTAAACATCAAGACAATGAAACATAAGATTTAATAAAATCATTTTATCTTGTGGTTTCGAGATGATCAATGAGGATCATTGTGTTTTCTTGAAAAAGAAAAAAGGAAAATATGTCATTTTATTATTATATGTTGATGATATGCTGATAGCTGGAAATGACATAGGATATGTGAATGAAGTCAAGAAGTGGTTGTCATCACAATTTGATAAAACGGATATGGGAGAATCTGAATACATCTTAGGAGTGAAGATCATAAGATATCGTCTTAAAAGATTTTTGGTTTTGTCACAAGAGTCTTATATAAATAAGATATTACATTATTTCAGCATGTCAAATTACAACGTAGAACATACACCTATTGTGAAAGATACCATTTTGAGCAAGAGTATGTGTCCTAAAACTCTAGAGGAAATAGCTGAGATGAATAAAAAACCATATGTCAGTGCTATTGGTAGTTTGATGTACACTATATTGTGTACACATCCCGATATCAGCTATGTTGTGGGCTTGGTCAGTTGTTTCTAGTCAAACCCAGGATCGAGACACTGGAAGACAGTAAAAAAGATATTGAGATATATAAAGGCGATAACAGATTATCGTCTCTGTTTTCAAGGATCAGATGTGAGTCTGAAAGGTTATTCAGATGTAGATTGGGCTAGGGACCTGGATGATAGAAAATCCATATCAGGCTATGCATTCTTGCTGAATGGTGGCACCATCTCTTGGAACAGCAAGAAATAAGTTTATGTTGGTTTGTCGACTATGGAAGCTGAATATATGGCATGTTCAACCATTGTGCAAGAAGCAGTCTGGTTGAAAAGGTTCATGAAGCATCTAAAAATTGCTGAGGATAGTGGGAGTTCAGTAACTGTCTACTGTGACAGTCAAGCTGCAATAACTTTTTCCAATGATCCCAAATATCACAGCAAAGGAAGTATATAGAAATTAAATATAATTTTATGAGGAATATTGTGGCTAAAAGAAAAGTAATTATTGAGAATGTCTCTACACGTGCTATGTGATGTGCGTAGATTGTATACACTTGTTTTTGACGCACATTACTATATTCTACGCATGCTTTATCTATGCATTTTCATACTCCTTGCTTGCTTTTAGCATATTTACTCTTCTTTATTCGGAGATATGCTCTTATGTATTTTTCTGTCTACAGGAGTCGAATTTGGAGAAGAAATGAACAAACGGAGGAAAACGACACCAGCCATGAGTGCCACACGGCCATGCCAAAATTTTGCATTATGCTTGCAGATCCTTTTACTAAGCCAATGACTAAAGAGTCATTTAAAGAACATGTAAAGTCTTTGGGATTTCGTAGAATGTAACAATATTGAAATAACAATCAGACTTTGTGATTTGATTGTATCATTTGTCATAATTTATTCAGTGTATATGTTGTATTTGTTACATTCATATAAGATCTCGGTGAGCATGTTGGCAGGTTGAGATTGGTCCACTCACATGGACAATCATCTCTGCTTGTTAAGTGCAAATAGAGATAAGCCCGTTACTTATGAAATAACTTATGTAGCTGAAATTAGAGAGAGATCCATAAGTTGAGGTCGCCTTGATAATTGTGTCAAGATGAGATCATTTATGTATTAATAATGATCAAAGTAAATGAACCAATCATTTACTGAACTTGTTGAAAGTCAGATTAGAATTCATATGTTGAATTCAGGATTAGACATTAGGAATGTCTAGATCTAAATTTATACGATGTTAAATTTGAGTACAACATGCGCTCTTTTTTAGTAAAGAGAATAACATCGTAATATGTGATTCATACCACATATGTTATTGAGACAATAAAGATAGTAGGAGAATGGATCCTTGTTTCTCTACTATGCGAGACCTTTGAAATTATAAGTTAATCTCAGTTTTTTCCTTAGTGACTATTTAGTTGTTTTCTTGAAGTTCTAATAAGTGTCTGCTACTTTAGCATCCATCCTATGACTATGTATGATTCGATCAATGGAGCATAACTAGGAAAGCGATTGATTAGTATGAATAGATTCTAAATAAAAAGGAAGATTAAATATATTTACATCATTAGATGTTATTCACTGGTTGACCCATTTCTATTATGTATAAAAATGAATGTGAATATTAGATATGGAACATGCTTTTGACATAATGGTCATTATAAGGGATTAAAGATGTTCATATTGATATAAATAAAGATTATTGAATCTGGGTAAATAGTAAGACATGGATATCTCCAAGATAATGGCTATGTGACACTGGGAGATTGGATGGATCCTGGATAAAGGCTATGTGCCACCAGGAAAGAGGCTATGTGTCATGCAGAGTGTCTCTAATTTATTTGAGCGGCTAAGTAAAGTGTAATAACTTTATTAGCATTGATTGCTCAGAGAGCGACTATGTAAGGTGTAACAATCTTCTTAACAACTATCGCTCAGTGTGCTTACTATCACGTGAACCATTTTCTCCAAGTGTGAATTGGATGTTCTAATATAGTCTTTGTAACCAAATTCTAAAATAGTGTATGTGACTTATTAGGTCTTTGTGACCAAACTCTCAAATAGTCTATGTGACTAATTAGGTCTTTGTGACCAAACTCTCAAATAGTCTATGTGATTTATTAAATCTTTGTAACTAACTACTCTTTGTGACTTACCTAAATGAACTAGTCTTAGTGACTTACCTTGGACGAGTGGGAGATGTAGGAAATGAGAACGTGGGAACATGCCCATATTCCCACTACTCTTAATGGAAAAGTCCATTATACCCCTGGGTTATTTCCCTTTATAAGGGTTGCGTCCAAGGTTCATTCGTGAAGTGAGAAAGAGAGAAAGAGTTTTCACACGACGATGGAAAGAGACAAAGAGAGAGGGAAGAACATCTGAGGCGGTGGAATTTGATTTGTGAAATTGTGGAGAGCTTTCGATCCAGTGATCGTTTTTCCGATAGCGAGTCTTATCATCGCCGATTACAGATCCGCGGGAGATTGCTGAAAGCATTTACTATTTTAATTTGTTTTAATTCATACATTTAGAATTATCAACAGTTAATTGTCTTGAAATTATAAAACCACCAATTAAATTTGAGTCAAATCATTCATTGAATGCCAAAGGGTTTTATTTCTACGATAAATTTAACATTTCTTCATAGTATATGACCAATCATATTTTCTAAACATTGACTTCCCGTATGTCAAATGATGTGTCATATTTGACAATGTTAATTAAATACAACAAAGAAACAAAAGTTGTTGCCGGATAGCACGCTGCATCGCAGGAAATTAGTAGATCGTCCTCTACCTTGGAGTGGTGTTGCACTCGAATCAGCCGGCATAGCAAAGATTTGAGGCCACGGTAATTTCTGTTTTGTTGCGGAGTTGTTTGTCTTCCTTTCGCTTGTGCTGGCGATGGGTTCTTTATCAACTCAAACTGGATAGTGGCGTGCTAGCGGCGGACGACCAGGTAGGAGGGCTGCTTCTCCCAATCAGAGAGGGGGGAGGGAGGTGGATCTTCTGTTTCGACGGACGGCTGGGAGTAGCAGCAATGTTCGCTGCTTTCTTTTGCCGGTGGAAGGCTGCTGTTCCGGAGGTGGATTTGCTGTTCCGGCGGTACAACCGTTGGCTGGAGGGGTAGCAAGGGCCGACGGTGGTTCTTTCTGGTTGTCCGGCCCGACTGGTAGATGCTGCCGGCTACTAGTGTCGGCTTGAGCGGCAGCAGAAGAAAAAGCTAGGGCTTTTTGGTGAGCGCCAGAGGAGAAGGCACAGTGGGCAGCGAGTTGGTGTCTGCACAAATCATTAGGCTTCAGATGACGTGCGTCGTGGATTTTTGCCTGAAAGCTCGGGCGATGGGTGAGGAAAACGGAAAACGGAAAACGGAAAACGGAAAACAGAAAATGAATAAAAGAGAAAGGTTAATTAAGAATCAGAAAACGAGAGATAGGAAAGATAAAAGGTAAATTGAAAATTTGGTTCGTCTTTTTATTGCAAATTTGAGTATAAGAAAGAGTAATGGGAAAAGGGATATGACTCTGATATCATATAAACAAATAAAATTTAATAGAAAATAGATAAAATAATATAATTATTGATTACTTTGATTTGTACATAAAAAGATAATATAAATATATTATAAATTCTATCAATTAACTGAGTAATAAATAAAAAAAATATTATAAAACTTGGTCAATTAATAGAGTAATAAATAAATAAATAATTAATAAATCTTAATTTTATTTTAGTGTAATCATATATTGAATGATGATCTTTTATTATATTTCTAATTGAAATCAATTAATTCTAAAAAGTTTATCATAGAAAGCATATTTTATGTTGTCCTTAAAACCACCAAATCCAATATAATAACCATTGTAATAGGCTCACTCTGCCATTCCATGTGAATATAGAAATATTATTTTTCAAAATTTATTTTCCCTATTTTTAAAATTTTTTATTTTGATTTTTACTAGTTGCTCATTGTGATAATCGTATTCTTCATCACGGTGGTTGTTTATGGCACTGCACTTGAGATTAATTATGAGCCACTGCATAATCCTCTCCCACCAAATGTTTAATGGCAAGACATTATTATGATTGACCTCGTGCCTCTGACAATGGAAATGTCATGACAATGATTTCTTTCCTTCTGATGATAAATTCCTCTAGCTAATTCCCTTCTAGCTAATCCTCCTCAATGGTAAACCTTTCCTCAATATGGTAGGGCCTTTGAGTATTTAGAGTTTACGATTTTTTATAGGGCACCTAAAGCCATGCACCACTACATACTATTAACCCAGACAAAACCTAATACATTGTCAATCCAGTCATGACTCAATACTAAGCAACTAGGTAATTCATGTTGAATCATTGGAGAGGCCAGAGAGATTGCACAAGGTAATTAAATAGCCTCTTTCGTTTCAACAAAAGAGTTTTACAACAAAAAAATAAAATAATGAAAACACAAAATAAGTGAGCAAATCAATAGAACTTGGTGTTTAATGTGGTTCGATCGTCTTTCTTTGGACACCTACTCTATGATTATAATCCTTCAAGTGGATCACTTCTCAAATCACCTCTAATCTTTCTCCTTCTTGATCAACAATCGAAGGTAGATAAATGTTTTACAATATCTCTTACAAGAATGAGAAATTAAGCACATTGAGATCACAAAGAAGTGAGATTTAAGAGAGAGAAAAGATTGAGGACTTAAAACACACTTAGAATTAAAGCTTTTTAGGTTTCCTCTTATGGATTCCTAACTTCCCAAAACCACTTCTTATATAGTCTTTGCTCTAAATCTGAGTTATGATGTTGAAATCGGCTTTCTCATTTGATTAGTCAACTACCCCCATGCTATTTGTCGAATTAGTTAACCGATAATATGTTGGAACGGTTTTTGTCATTAGAGGGAGATGAATAGTGATTCTTAATTTATCATTCATTGTGCTCATCTACAAAGAGTTAAATTGAAGCAAAAAATGTAAACAAAATAATATAAACATTTTATGGTTTTTAACCCTTGATATTACTTCAGGACCTAGTGTTCTAGTGGTAGCATCACTATACTTTTCCCTTCTCAGATACCTTGTGGAGAAATTTCTTACAATCCTAATTCTTACAAGAAATACAAGAAGAATACAAAAGATACAAATGCAAATAAATACAATGTAAATGAAATAACTTTACAAGTGAGTCTCAATTTGTTTGCTTTTTATTATTTTGAATTGTTCCTTGAAGGCTTGAAATGCAGCAGCACTCACCTATGAGCCCTTCGAGAATTGATCAAGAAGAAATGCTCAAAATCTTTTACAAAATCCTCTTTTATTGGATTACTGTTATGACTGAACTCCGACCAACAATCTATTGCTAGCACCTCTCAGTTGATTGCTTTGTTAGAATTGGAACATTACCTGATCTGGCAGCCCAATGGTTCCATACAACTTAGAAATAGTCGACCATTCTTACACTTTCAATCGATTGATGACGATAAATTGAGTTGCTCAATCGAGTTTCAAATATTTTATTCACTCCAATAGTGTCATCAATCCAATGAATCACTCGACTGATGCATCGCTCCACTGATGAAACACAATATTTGATTATACACACTACAAACTTCCTTAAACCCCCTCAAACTCTGAACTCGTGATTTAGGGTCATCAGTTGAGTCTCATTCTTATAATAGTCGACTGATACCTTTATTATATCTTTCACCAAGGCTGAACTCTCATCTTGTGCCTAATATCCGATTAATTTCAATCTATCAGGACTTCACCTTCATAGTAATCGATCAATCTTAATATGATAGAATTTTCACCAATGCCAAACACCAATCCTCCCTCACATGTTTGAACTTCTTTTCTCATGTTTAACATCAAGTCAACTTTGACTTATTTAGACTTCACACCTCATGTCTAACATTTAGTTAGTCTTGACATACTAGGACTTTATCATTGCTAAACATCTAATCATTCTTTACTTGTTTAGACTTTCCGTCACACGCTAACATCTGGTCCTCCAAGATCTATCAAGACTTCACTTCTCATGTTTAACATCCAATCTTTCATGACATATTAGGACATTCACCAAGACACCTAAAATCCAGTCCTCTATAACCTAGTAGGACTTCCCACATTATCAACTATTTGGTTAACCATGATCCACTAGGATTTTGCTCGCTTGTCAACTACCTAATGGAATTTTAACTATCAAGTGTCTTGTCAACCGTAATCCACTTGGACTATTTCACTGTCAAGTATTCAGTCAACCTTGATATATTTTGATCAATCATCAAAATCCAAATCAATCTTAATCAATCTTGATTCGAAGTCAATTGCACCAACACAATCATCTAATGACCACTCTAGTTGGTTGGCTATAGTCAACTTCTTAATTAATCTAGAGATTCATCGATTGACCTATCAATTATAATAGAAATTTTTCTATTACCATTGAGCATCAGTCCACTATTGTGTCATTCGTCATCACATCAATCGACTATTCTAAACCATAAACTTTAAATTTAAGATTTGGGGGTTTACTAGTTAACTACTATTGGTTGATTTACTAGTCATCTGAACATTCCCTTTCAATCAACTATAGTTTTGACTCTAACTACTTCAAAAACTAAGTCTACACCTAGGGCTAATCCCTTTGACCTAGTATTACATTTTCACTTAAAATTCTTTCTTATAGAGTTTTACCTTTGTGCTATGAAGCTCTTCAAGCCTTTTTGACTTCATTCCATAGAAGCTCCTTGTCTTTAGGACTTAATTTGTCAAACATTTGATCCTTGATATAATGGAACTTCATCATACCTAACATATTGTCCTTGACCTGTTGGAACTTCATCATGCTTAGCATCAAGTCCTCAACCTATTAGGACTTTAGCATGCTTAGCATCTAGTACTTATCAACCTACTGGGACTTCATGTTGGATCGTAAGAGATCGAGAGAGGGTGAATCTCAACGCCTTTAAAAATTTTCTTTTCTTTTGTTTAAACTCAAGTGCATAGTGGAATAAAGTAAATAGAAAAACAAAGGACACGTCCTTTTTTTTACTTGGTTCAGAGCCCAGCTGACTCCTACTCCAAGGCACATGATCTTTGATCACTTTAGTTCGATAATCCACTAAATGATGAAATAGTATAAGTATGAATATATGTGTAAGTAAAATAAATATGCTGACAATAATGCATAGAAGATGAAGCGTAGGTTGTTGGAAGCCTCTCGGTGTCATAGTAGTTGTAGCTTGCACAAACAGAGAATGACCGTAGTAGAAAATTGAAAAGCAGGATTGTTCATGGCTCAGAACTCAAGGGTTTCTTTTATAGGTCTCATTCTGTCGGCTGATAAAGGATTCCGTTGACTGAACCTATGCATCAACTAGTCCTTCTATCAGTCGACGAATCCTTTGTTCCTTGTTTGCAGTGATCCATCTCGCTATTTGATAAGTCACCAAATGTCGCATGCGCAAATCAAATTAACAATATATATACTCAACTGCACCCCTTAACCTATACTAAGATAGTATAGTAGAGGGCCTGGGTCATCTCTCTCACGGAACCAGTGTCAAGACATTTTCTTCAGATGAAATCAAACAAACGGGTTTTGTTTTAGGCTTGTTCTCTAAACCTAATGTAATAAATGAAAGTCCTATCTAACCATTAGTGTTGTACCCATAATGAAATGTCACTCTACACTACATATAACATTATCAACATGCATAAATGAAATTAGCCAATTATCCTATCTAACTATCGAAGATTACCCTGCACCGTAGTGCCACACTATGACACAGGAATCACCAACAAGAGACAAGATACTAAAACAAGTGAAACTACAAAAGTAGTAATTAAACAAATTTAATGAAAATAAACCAACATGAAAAGCAATTAAATCCTAAGTAACCAATCCAATTTCTTGGTCAAACATGAGAAGTATTTCGCCTATCACTAACGGAACCACCAAGGAGAACTTTGCTATCACTTAGAAACCTCCTGACTTCGATGGATGATGACGCTGCTGGTCAGAGATGCAATTAAAGATGGTGGAAGCGCAACTTCCTCAAAGAGAAACCACTCCTAGGGAAATTTGCTGGTTGTGAAGGAGTTATGGCCGAGATCCATTAACCCTACTCAACCCTCTTCACCATTTCAGGCAGAGTGAGATCGTGTGGGCCATAAATGGGAAGAAATCCCTATAAATTCTCTGGCTAAAGGGAAATGGGGTTGCCGAAAATCTGAGTTCCTGCCTTCTTCACCATTTTCGACTGAGAAGCCCTGAGCTCCGAAGTTGGTACAATGTGAATGAATGTTGGAGAAGAACCAAGGGCCACCTCCCACAAGAAATTCTATCTCTACATTCTTCACCGCGTCCAATGGAGAATCCCTAACTAGGATGAGAAATGGAGAAGAAAGCCTTATTGGAGAAACCACTCCGACTTTCCCGATGATTGCCTCACTGTAAATCCACCAAAAGACACCACTGTCTTCTTCATCGCATTGTGAAGGAAATTTGCTGGTTGTTAAGGGTAACATCGATATTTAGTTGGATTTCTCATGAAGCATGAACATAGAGGATAGGGGATTAGCTATTCATATTAGATCAATGAGAATCACAATAAAACCAAAATCCTAAAAGTAACTTCCCAAGTTAGCCTACCTCACACAACTTTCCTTACCCAATTCTCTCTAGCTCTCACTCTCTTTCTAGTTCACAAACCTTTCAACAATTTGATAGTCTAGATAATTCGCTTTGTAAAGTCTGTAGTGCTTGCTCACCAACCCTTTGGATCAATATCTTTTTATTATTTGACGTCTTTTCAGTGCACTTGAGGAATTACGTAACTAGTTTTTGCCAACATCAGATCAGCAAGCATCGGGATGGGATCAAGTGCTCCCAGTGAGCACTTGGTGTGCACAACCAAGAATAGGTATGCGATGACCAAAATTCCCCTCCGATGATGGCACTAGGGCATCGACTAAGGAAATCGAGAGGAAGAGAAAAATCGGTGACAGCGTGAGTCAGAGAGAAAAAGAAGAAGAAGAACAGGTCGAAGTTAACTTAGCCTTTGATCCCTGAACGCCCACCCTCACCAGTGATCGGGTGGCACTAGCTCGATGAAGTGGTGACGGCGGAGGATCGAAGTTAGGGCACAACTAATAGAGGGTAAACGGCGATGCCTATGTTCCCGCGTCGGCTTACAGTAGCCGATGGTGAAGAGGGACAGCTAGGGCACATGCCAACTGGTGACGCGTAGGGGAAGACACTGGTGCTCACGATGGAGAAGGAGTGAGGGAAATAGGGGTAGAGGCGAGAGGAATGGGGATGACGCAAGAGGGAGGCTCGAAGCTTTCCATGGCTGATGACCTTTGTACTCGTGGGAGAAGAGGATGTTGATTGCTACTCGGAAAACCTAGAGGTTCCACTGTACAAAAATTTTGTACAAAGGTCTGAACCTTTTCCTAGCTACCATGTGTTCTTTTAAATTAAATTTTGGATCGCCTGCGGAACTTAACACGTTTGATCCAAAACTTAATCTATTTGTTCTTTTAGGTTTTGACTTGGATCTCCTGCGGAACTTAACACGTTCGACCCAAATCACCTTAAGTTATTAATTCCATTAAATATTAATTTCCATAATTGGTTCCCAGTATTGACGTGGCGAGGCACATGACCTTCTTGGATATGGGAGCAACCACCACCGACTAGACAAAACCTTTTATGGAAAGCTAATATTTAATTTCCTAAAATAACTTTAGGTTAACCGAAAAGAACAATCAAATCACAAGGAAAAATAAAATAAAAAAACACATCATCGAAAAACATATTCGAAATACTAGAATCGTAAGCCTCTTGTATTTGGTATTATTTCCATAAATAACTAGCATGATGCGGAAAGGAAAAATTACTAGTTATACCTTCTAGAAAGACCTCATGATCTTCTACCATATTCCTCTTCTAACCTCGGACGTTGTGTGGGCAACGTTCTTCCGAGATGAGAAACCACCAATCACCTTCTTCTTCCTTGCAAGTTTCGGCCATCAAAACATCTTCTAGGATGAAGAGGTTCGGCCACCACCACCATGCTCCAAGGGATGCTAGAAACGAGGTTTGCTTTCTCTCCTTCTTCTCCTTCCTTGATCCGACCACTAACAAAAGCTCCACCAAGAGATAAGTTTCGGCCAACAAGAGGAGAGGAGAGAAATAGGGCCGGCCACACCACCAAGGAAAAGAGGGAGAAAATAGAATAGAGTCGTTCGCCTTGAAGCCTCCTCTACCCCCTCTTTTATAATCCTTGTTCCTGGCAAATAAGGAAAATTTAATAAAAATTTCCTTAATTCTTTTTCGATTGAAAAGGAAAAATTATTTAATTAAAATAATTTTCTTTCTCAATTTTATTTGGCCAGCCACATAAAAGCTACAAACAAGGAGAGTTTTAATTAATTAAAACTTCCTAATTTGTCTCCAGAAATTTATAAAATTTCTCCAATAATTTAATCCCTTCATGATTGGTTTATAAAAATAAAATTTAATAAATTAAAATCTTTCTTTTAAACATGTGGATAAAAAGAAAGTTATCTCTAAAAATTAAAATCTCTTTTAATCTACAAATAAGGAAAGATATCAAATCTTTTCTCAATCTTTTGTAGAAACTAATAAAAGAGAATTATTATTTTTTAAACTTTCTTTTAAATCATGAACATGGTTAAAAAGGAAAGTTTTCTTAAAATTTAAAATCCTCCTTTAATCAACAAATAAGGAAAGATTTCAAATTTTAAACTCTCTTTTAAACATGTAGATGATTTACAAATAAGGAAAGTTTTTACCAAAAATTAAAACCATCCTTTTAAACTACAAATAAGGAAAGAGATTAATCTCTTCTCTTAATCTTTTGTAGAAAACTATAAAAGGAAATTTTTAATTTTTAAACTCTCTTTTAAAATCATGATATCCACATAAGAAATAATTTTAATAAAAATCCTTTTTAATATTCTAGTGGTCGGCCACCTAAGCTTGAGACCCAAGCTTTGGCCGGCCACCTACATGGCTCATCCACTTGGTCTTGGCCGGCCCTAGCTTGGGTTCCAAGCTAGCTTGGCCTACCTCATTGGATGGGTAAGAAGGTGGGTATGTGGTGGGTATAAATCTCTATATACAAGAGGCTACGATAGGGACCGAGAGGAGGAATTGATTTTGGTCTCCCGATGAAATTAAGCATCCCGTGTTCGCCCCGAACACACAACTTAATTTCATCAATAATAATTCATTCCACTAAAGAACTATTATTGAACTACCGCACCAATCCCAAATTATATTTTGGACTCCTTCTTATTATGAGTGTGGTAGTCTCCTTGTGTTTAAGATAACAAATGTCCACTAATTAAGTAAGTTACTGACAACTCGCTTAATTAATATCTAGCTCCAAGAGTAGTACCACTCAACTTCATTGTCATGTCGGACTAAGTCCACCTGCAGGGTTTAACATGACAATCCTTATGAGCTCCTCTTGGGGACATTCTCGACCTAGATCACTAGGACACAGTTTCCTTCTATAATCAACAACACACACTATAAGTGATATCATTTCCCAACTTATCGGGCTTATTGATTTATCGAACTAAATCTCACCCATTGATAAATTAAAGAAATAAATATCAAATATATGTGCTTGTTATTATATTAGGATTAAGAGCACACACTTCCATAATAACTGAGGTCTTTGTTCCTTTATAAAGTCAATATAAAAGGAACGACCTCAAATGGTCCTACTCAATACACTCTAAGTGTACTAGTGTAATTATATAGTTAAGATAAACTAATACCTAATTACACTACGACCTTCCAATGGTTTGTTCCTTTCCATCTTGGTCGTGAGCTACTGTTTATAATTTATAAGGAACCGATAACATGATCTTCTGTATGTGACACCACACACCATGTTATCTACAATATAAATTAATTGAGCAACTACATTTATCATAAATATAGACATTTGACCAATGTGATTCTTATTTCTAGATAAATGTTTATACCAAAAGCTAGGCTTTTAGTATACACTCTAACAATCTCCCACTTATACTAAAAGACTAAGTTGTCATATCTGCTGCCATACATCTGATTCCCAACCCTTCAACATGCCCATCAAAAGCTCTTGCCTTAAGGACCTTAGTGAAAGAATCTATAGGTCATCACCTGATGCAATCTAGGCAGCAACAACTTCTCCTCGTTTATATGATTTCTCGTATTGGGTGGTACTTGCGCTCTATTGTGTTTACTTGCCTTATAGACTTATGGTTTCTTCGAGTTTGCTACTGCACCAACATTATTACAATAAATTGTAACAATCTTTGGATAAACCAGAAATCATATCTA
Organism: Zingiber officinale; assembly: GCF_018446385.1. NCBI lineage: Eukaryota > Viridiplantae > Streptophyta > Magnoliopsida > Zingiberales > Zingiberaceae > Zingiber > Zingiber officinale. The sequence continues at coordinate 45,563,207 of NC_055997.1, read as the reverse complement.
AGTCTATCTTGAGGTTATTGAGTCATTCAGCTTTTATGGCTACCTCAGAGGCTTACCATATACTAAGCTTCTATGGTGGAGTCCAGAAAAACACCTATGCTTATCACTCTTCCATAGTTATGACTTTACCTCCTAAAGTAATCACAAAAACCCTGAGGTTGACTTATTATTATCCATATCCGATTGGAAGCCAAAATCCATGCAACCCACTAGGACCAAATTAACTGCCTTGTAAGCTAGCATATAATCTCTAGTGCCTCTAAGGTACTTCAATATATGCTTTACTGCAGTCCACTGTCCTTGTCCAGGGTTACTTTGATATCTGCTAACTATGCCCTTGACAAAATAGATTTCTGATCTCGCGCATAGCATATATTAGGCTTCCGATAGCCGAAGCATAAAGAACTGCCTTTATTTCCTTTATCTCCTTTGATGTCTACAGAGACATATCTTTAGATAAAGTTACTCCATCTTAAAAAAGTAAGAAACCTTTCTTGGAGTTTTACATGCTTAAAACGAGCAAGGATTTTTCCGATATATGAAGCTTGGAATAAGTAAAATATTCTTTTCTTGCGATCCCTTATTACTTTGATCTCAAGAATATATACATTCTCCCAAGTCCTTTATATCGAATTGTTTGGACAACCATACCCTTACTTCTGACAACATTTTGATATTGTTTCCAACTACCAAAAATGTTATCTACGTATAGTACAAGAAATACCACCACGCTTCCATCACACCTTTTGTATACACAATACTTATCCAGTTACTAAATGAATCCAAAGGTCTGGATTACTTTGATAAACTGGATGTTCCAAGACCTTGAAGCTTTGTATCAGTCCATAGACTGATTGAGCTTGCACATAAGATGCTCTTAGCCCTTTGCAATGAACCCTTCTGGTTGCTTTATATGGATGCTTTCTTCAAGACTTCCATTAAGGAATGCTGTCTTGACATCCACTTACCAAATAGATAAAAGAATCCGGATAGACTTAAGCATGACTACCAGTGAAAAAGTTTCCTTTTTCATCTAGCCTTGCTTTGAAAGTTTCTACCTTCCTGTCTATCCCTCTTTTCCTATTATAGACCTTTTTATACCCAAAGGCTTTTACACCATTTGGTGGTTCTACAAGCTTCCAGATTTTATTAGAATACATATATTCTAATTCTATTATTCATTACTCTTTGCCAAGATATTGCATCTTTATCTTGGAGTGCTTCGTCATATGTCCGGAGATCAGGTTCATGTCCTCCAGGGATCGAGTCCAAAAACTCTCCTAAAACATGAATCTTTTTAGGTTGCCTAACAACCCTCCCACTACGACAAGACACTTGCTGCAATTGTGTATCATTTGTGATACGTGTTGCAGTTTCCTTGTGGTATCTCATCTTGTACAATTGGTACTAGATTAGACATGTCTTTTATTATTTCCTTAAGAACAAGTTTTCTTATGGGCACATGGTTTATTACATACTCATTTTTCTAAAATTGGTCATTGATGCTAACAATGACCTTCTGATTTTTAAGACTATAAACCTACTTTCATTTCTCTAGGATAACCCACAAATAAGTGAATTCCTGTCCAACTTATCATTGTCTCTCTTCAGCATATGTGCTGGACTACCCGAATCCAAATATGCTTCAAAATAAGCTTACGCCTATTCAGCAATTCTATATGAGTAGAGAGTTCTGACTTTAGAAGGTACTATACTTCTAAATATTCACTCCCGTTTCCAGAGTATATCATTAAAATGATTTTGATAATATTCTTAATAACTCATCAATCTACTTATTTCCATAAGAGTCCTATACCTTCCTTTTCCTACACCATTCTGTTGGGGTGTACCAAGTGCAGTTAGTTGGGATTGAATCCCTACTTCTGATAAATGACTCTTAAATTCTCCCAAGAGGTACTTGCCACTACGATCTTACCGTAGTGTCTTGATACTTTTACTTTGTCGTTTCTCTACATCAGCCTCGTACTCTTTGAACTAATCAAAGCACTTAGACTTGCGGCACATCAAGTAAATATATCCGTATCTCAAATAATTGTCTATAAAATAGATGAAATATTTGAAACAACCTCTTGCCTGGATGCTCATAGGATCACACAAATCAGAATGAACCAATTCCAATATATCTTTGACTCCATACCCCCTAGACTTAAAAGCTTCTTGGTTATTTTTCCTTCCAAGTAAGACTCGTAGGTTGGAAAGATTTCCACTACTAATGAACCCAAAAGTTCATCAGCTACCAATAAATCCTACTCAAGTTAATATAACCTAGCCTTAGAAGCCAAAGATATAATTGGTTCATTTTCGAAGGTTACTTTCTCTTAAAGTTAGAAGATGTGTTGCTAATTTCCATTTGTTGCATCGTGAGAGTTATTGGATTTATAAATTGCCAACCAACGTACCAGAACAGATAACTTCCCTCTTTTTCTTAATAACAACTTTGTTATTTAAAAGAGGCAGAATATCAAGTTCTTTGAATAGTTTAGAAACTGAAAACTAGTTCTTTCTAAACTTGGTGCGTAAAGACAATTACTTAAAAATCCATGTTTTATTCTTATCAAAAGATAAACATCTCTCACTGCAACAGCTACCATTTTTACAGTAGTGTCCATGTAGACGGTGTCTTAATTTTCATTTAGTTGCCGGGTTTCCTGGAACCCTGCAATGAATTGCAGACATGATTAATGGCATCTGTATCTACACTCCAGGTTCTGATAGATAACACCACTAAACATTTTTCAACTAATGAATTAAATACACCTATATTGTTCTTAGTTCTAAGAAGACAGTCTACCTTAATGTCCAAGTCCTATTTCCAATCATTACAATTGGGATTACTAAGTCTTTCTTATAGTATGACTACTAGGGGATTGACAAACATTTTAAATCCTAAGAATCACAAAAATACTTGGTCAAGATCAACTCCTTAAAAATCCCCATGAATTTTGTATGCCACGATAGTGTGGACGTATACAAAATCGAAGAGGAGATTTTATTTATTAATTTTATTATCTTGTCAACTTTACTTTATGACGAATAAAATTAATAGTTGATCTGTCTTTGATCAAATATTTGGTCAAAAACTTTTGAATTTTAAAAAAAATATTGATTCCTCAAACAATATTATTTAAATTCACCAACACCTCAAACACCGTGAATTTTGCATGCCACGTTAGTGTGGACGTATACAAATTCAACATTTGTAAAAGGAGGGTTTTAACCCATTAATTTTATTATCTTGTCAACCTAACTTTTTGACAAATAAAATTAATAGTTGGTATCATTTGATCACACAAATAATAGCAGTGACTCCGATGGGGAGGATACTATTAGATGTGTCTAAGTGTATACAATTACTTGACACTAAGTCCATTAATAAGATTGTGCCCCTTCCGTTGGGGAAGATCACACGCTCTTAATTAACTTCCTATAGTCATCCAAAAATGGAAGTCTATTCTAGTGATCCACAAACAAGCTCATCCGTTATGGAGGAAGGCACTCAGAGCCAACGCGTAAGCTTGTTTGCATCACTTACAAACCAGTAATGGAGACCATGGGATTTACTTAAAAATCCCTCTCCCACTTAGTTATTTATAAATGAGGAATTTTAACTATGCTAGCCTACTAAATATGTAAACTATCATGCACACACAGTACAATATAAAAGCAATAAATAGAAAATCTAATTTTCAACTATTATGACTTTTATCTCTTGTTGTCCTCCGTATGTTGTCATCCCAAGCTGCTGCCATATTTGGCCACCGCCACCGGGTCTAGCTGTCGCATCCATCTTGCTCCTAGTTCCGCTGCACCTCTGGTCCTTAGAAGGTTCCACGCTTTGCAAGATTCAATCCGCGACATAAATTGAATTTTACATTTTGATCCTATATTCCTAGAAGGAATGTACATGTAAACTAGATCGAACATAAAATAAAATTTACATCCATCGATCCTATATTCCATAAAAGGAATGTACATGTAACTAGATCAAAAATAAAATCCTAATAAAACTAAATACAGCTCCTGCTGTATTTTATAATACAATCATGCATACACAATAAAATGCCCTTGACATGTCCAAGGGTCCAATCACACACATAATAACTATAAGCCATAATAGTTGGATCCTGCATCCACAAAGTTAGCACATCCTACTATTAACCTGCCTAAATTATATATGACATGTGCATAATTAAACTAATACCAAATACACAGAGGCAAAACCCTAGCTCTGATACAAATTGTTGGTTGTTACTCGGAAAACCTAGAGGTTCCACTGTACAAAAATTTTGTACAAAGGTCTGAACCTTTTCCTAGCTACCATGTGTTCTTTTAAATTAAATTTTGGATCGCCTGCGGAACTTAACACGTTTGATCCAAAACTTAATCTATTTGTTCTTTTAGGTTTTGACTTGGATCTCCTGCGGAACTTAACATGTTCGACCCAAATCACCTTAAGTTATTAATTCCATTAAATATTAATTTCCATAATTGGTTCCCAGTATTGACGTGGCGAGGCACATGACCTTCTTGGATATGGGAGCAACCACCACCGACTAGACAAAACCTTTTATGGAAAGTTAATATTTAATTTCCTAAAATAACTTTAGGTTAACCGAAAAGAACAATCAAATCACAAGGAAAAATAAAACAAAAAAACACATCATCGAAAAACATATTCGAAATACTAGAATCGTAAGCCTCTTGTATTTGGTATTATTTCCATAAATAACTAGCATGATGCGGAAAGGAAAAATTACTAGTTATACCTTCTAGAAAGACCTCTTGATCTTCTACCGTATTCCTCTTCTAACCTCGGACGTTGTGTGGGCAACGTTCTTCCGAGATGAGAAACCACCAATCACCTTCTTCTTCCTTGCAAGTTTCGGCCATCAAAACATCTTCTAGGATGAAGAGGTTCGGCCACCACCACCATGCTCCAAGGGATGCTAGAAACGAGGCTTGCTTTCTCTCCTTCTTCTCCTTCCTTGATCCGGCCACTAACAAAAGCTCCACCAAGAGATAAGTTTCGGCCAACAAGAGGAGAGGAGAGAAATAGGGTCGGCCACACCACCAAGGAAAAGAGGGAGAAAAATAGAATAGAGTCGTTAGCCTTGAAGCCTCCTCTACCCCCTCTTTTATAATCCTTGGTCCTGGCAAATAAGGAAAATTTAATAAAAATTTCCTTAATTCTTTTTCCATTGAAAAGGAAAAATTATTTAATTAAAATAATTTTCTTTCTCAATTTTATTTGGCCGGCCACATAAAAGCTACAAACAAGGAGAGTTTTAATTAATTAAAACTTCCTAATTTGTCTCCAGAAATTTATAAAATTTCTCCAATAATTTAATCCCTTCATGATTGGTTTATAAAAAGAAAATTTAATAAATTAAAATCTTTCTTTTAAACATGTGGATAAAAAGAAAGTTATCTCTAAAAATTAAAATCTCTTTTAATCTACAAATAAGGAAAGATATCAAATCTTTTCTCAATCTTTTGTAGAAACTAATAAAAGAAAATTATTAATTTTTAAACTTTCTTTTAAATCATGAACATGGTTAAAAAGGAAAGTTTTCTTAAAATTTAAAATCCTCCTTTAATCAACAAATAAGGAAAGATTTCAAATTTTAAACTCTCTTTTAAACATGTAGATGATTTACAAATAAGGAAAGTTTTTACCAAAAATTAAAACCATCCTTTTAAACTACAAATAAGGAAAGAGATTAATCTCTTCTCTTAATATTTTGTAGAAAACTATAAAAGAAAATTTTTTATTTTTAAACTCTCTTTTAAAATCATGATATCCACATAAGAAATAATTTTAATAAAAATCCTTTTTAATATTCTAGTGGCCGGCCACCTAAGCTTGGGACCCAAGCTTTGGCCGGCCACCTACATGGCTCATCCACTTGGTCTTGGCCGGCCCTAGCTTGGGTTCCAAGCTAGCTTGGCCGACCTCATTGGATGGGTAAGAAGGTGGGTATGCGGTGGGTATAAATCTCTATATACTAGAGGCTACGATAGGGACCGAGAGGAGGAATTGGTTTTGGTCTCCCGATGAAATTAAGCATCCCGTGTTCGCCCCGAATACACAACTTAATTTCATCAATAATAATTCATTCCACTAAAGAACTATTATTGAACTACCGCGCCAATCCCAAATTACATTTTGGGCTCCTTCTTATTATGAGTGTGTTAGTCTCCCTGTGTTTAAGATAACAAATGTCCACTAATTAAGTAAGTTACTGACAACTCGCTTAATTAATATATAGCTCCAAGAGTAGTACCACTCAACTTCATCGTCATGTCGGACTAAGTCCACCTGCAGGGTTTAACATGACAATCCTTATGAGCTCCTCTTGGGGACATTCTCAACCTAGATCACTAGGACACAGTTTCCTTCTATAATCAACAACACACACTATAAGTGATATCATTTCCCAACTTATCGGGCTTATTGATTTATCGAACTAAATCTCACCCATTGATAAATTAAAGAAATAAATATCAAATATATGTGCTTGTTATTATATTAGGATTAAGAGAACACACTTCCATTATAACTGAGGTCTTTGTTCCTTTATAAAGTCAGTATAAAAGGAACGACCTCAAATGGTCCTACTCAATACACTCTAAGTGTACTAGTGTAATTATATAGTTAAGATAAACTAATACCTAATTACACTACGACCTTCCAATGGTTTGTTCCTTTCCATCTTGGTCGTGAGCTACTGTTTATAATTTATAAGGAACCGATAACATGATCTTCTGTATGTGACACCACACACCATGTTATCTACAATATAAATTAATTGAGCAACTACATTTATCATAAATGTAGATATTTGACCAATGTGATTCTTATTTATAGATAAATGTTTATACCAAAATCTAGGCTTTTAGTCTACACTCTAACAGAGGAAGAGGTGTCAGTTTGGGGAAGATGAAGAGCTTTGGCACAGAGAAGGAAGGAGGCATCGGTGGCGAGATGAAGAGAAAGGGGGCAGTGAGTCGGGTTGGGGAAAAGGAGAAGAATCAGGATTTAAGAGAAAGATTAATAAACTTAGATTTGATTTAATTAAACCCTAAGTTGGTTTCTCTATCAACTCCCATCTTTGGGTATTCAGGTTTTTCCCAATAAATGCATTCGCTCCAAATATGTCATACGAGCTCCGAATATTTTTTAAAAAATTACTAAAAATTCTCTTAAGGTTATTTGTCCTGTTTCGGTATTTTACATGATGTCTCGTTCTCCCTAACCCATTGATTCATTTTACAAGATGTCTCGTCACTAGACCTATATAGATTTTCATGTATGATTTTCTTGATTTGTTAAGACTTTCATCGCCTAGTATTTGATTCACATAGCCTATTATGATTTTCATTTTCCTAGTATCGGCCAACTTGACCTACTATGACTTTTCTTGTTAAGCTACCTGCATATTCAAGTGAGCAATTAAATCACAACATAACTTAACTTTGAACTTTTACCAACATCAAATCTTTGGTTCAATATATGATGCTTTCTACACCAACAACAAACACATTGTCGAGCATTGGGAGATGGCATAGTGTTTAGGTTTATGTTTTCTTTGTTTGTCTTTCCACGATCAAGGTGCACTAGTCGTGTTGGCAGTCAGTTTTGGTTTGAACACTCATCACCTTTCAGAGCTTGCCTTGGGCTAGGGTGTTGACATTCCGCAAGTGTACGGAAATATCGTAAGTAATAATAAAAGATATCGTATCCACAGAGACTGGAATAACCACTAAAGATATCTCAACGCGAGTTAGCTAAACAACTAATCAATTGATTCACAAAGGCAAAGTGTAACTATGAAAAGTAAAACATAGAAACAAAAGAATAAGAAACAAGAATAAGGGCAATGATAAATGGATGTTCTAGGTGCTTTGGTTTCTTTGTAAGGATATTCAATGTAAATGATCTACCAAATCTTATTCCTCAATTGCCCATCATTTGTAGAAGGTTGCCGGTTCTCTCTTGCAATAGACAACCGACCTAGGACTGAAATCTATATCCAAATGTGATCAATTAGGAATGAAACCTATGTTGTCCTTACACGGGCTTGCCAATCACGTGCGTCCCTCGGATAATCAACATAAGAATTCATCTCTTCTCAACCTCATTAAGATATAAAGATTTATGCATACGATCTATCCTACCCTCTTGAATAACCTAATTTCTCCTTCAAGATTACCCCTCAAATGTCCTTACACGGGCTTGTTCCTGTCACGAACGTCTCTCGAGAAATCGAATGAGAAACAATCTTTACAAGATCCAAAAGATATTCAAACATTCAACCAAACATGATAATTAGGTCCAAACACAACAATCCACACAAGATCAAATGGATACAAATAAGGCAAAATTATAGAAATAGGAAATTGGCAAATCCACAAGAGTTTTACATCAAATCATCCTTACAATTACTCCCTTCATCCTAGAACAAAGAAATCTACTCCATAAAATGAGGAAAGAAATTTGAAGAGAAGAAGATTATAAGCATTTTTTATCCCAAATCAAAGAAAAGGAAGAAAGAAAGCTTATCTATGATGAAGAACAGTCTTCGGATGAAATCCCCCAATCTTAGAGTCGCCCCTTGAATCGCTGCAAAATCCCTCCAAGATGGAGAAGAATCGCCCAAATCTTGCTCTCTCCCAAAGGGGAGAAGATCACCTTTCAAATCTTGAAGAAGGCCTTATATAGAAGGGGGGTTTGGGCGCCACACGACCCCGAGGTACGGCCGTGTGAAGCTCACACGGTCTATGCTACTCCCCTCTCTACCTGTCTCACACGGCCGTGTGTGAGACACGGTCGTGGCTTGCTCCTCCACTGCTTCTCTTGCATGGTCGTGTAGATCTACACGGCCTGCACTGCCTCCATCTCTGGAGCTCTTGCATGACCGTGTGGTGCACACGACCAGGGCATTCTTGGGCTCTGGAAATGCTGCATGACCATGTAGATCTACACGGTCGTGTACAACTTCGGTTCTGGATGGCTTGCAAGGCCGTGTGGTGCACACGACCATTAGTCTTCTTAGCTTCAAACCTGGCACGGCGGTGTGATGCCCACACTACCATGGCTTCTTCCTTCTCTACTGCAGCTACATGGGTGGTGATCACCAAACGGCCTGGGCAACCCCCCATGTCATGGCCGTGTGGCACACAGGGCTTGTGCCTTCCTTCTTCGTTCAAGCATAAAATCTTCTCCAAAATCAACTCTTGCATACAGAAAATGCCCAAAAAATAGATCTCCGAACAAAAAGAGTAAACATGCTGAAAGGAAAGCTGGAAGTACGAAAATACATAGATAAAGCATGCTCGAAGTACGTGAATATGGGTCAAAACATACTAACAAGTGTATATAATCTATGCACATCATACCCCCAGACTTAAACCTTTGCTTGTCCTTAAGTAAAATGTCGCAATCTAAATTCATATGTTTTACAATGCTCTCATATCCCTAATGCATTCTCCTAAATCTTTGAAAAAGTTTCATTAACAAGCATGATCATGGAAACAAGTTAAGTATGACTTAAGCATAAGTCTCTTGTGCACAGTGCAAGGTAACTCAAAACTCTTCAAGTTTCAATCTATGTCCTAGTCAAGTCGTCATTAAATTTGAATTCCTAATGTTTCCGGTGATAGACAAGTAACCAGTGATAGACACTTTCTTGCCACACACTTGGTTCATATTTCTCAATCAACCCAAGGCCTCAAAGGCGTGCTCAATCTCAAGATAAGCTAGCAGTCATTTCCCCAGTAACCTAACTCGGTCTCAAAGGGGTGACTTGCTAGGTTTCACTCATGATAACTATTTTTTATATCCCTTATTCACCTTTTTTTTCATAAGTATTTACATTGTGCAAAACTTATTCACAAATGTACTTTTAGCACAAATGTTGAGATATTTTGATTTTTTCCAAATGAGCTTACATGATTTAAGCTTCATCCAGTAACCAAAATGAAGTTTGAGAAATCACCATAGAAACTAAGTACTAAACAAACAAGATGAATCATGACTATTTTAATGATATCAACCATTCAAGCATCAAGTAGAGATGAAGTGAAGATAAGATTCTTAAGGTCAAGCTAAAACTAAAACTCATCTTCATAAGATACTTAGCTTATTTCATGCTACTTAAGATAGAGAAAAGAGGTTCATTAAGCATACTACTAGCATCACTTAAAACATCATGAATCTAGATAATGAACGTGCTAACATTTTAACTTGAAGACAAGAAAGCATATAATTAAAGTTTTGATGTTCTCAAGATGTATGCCATAAAAATTTTCAAAAGATAGTCAAGTGACTATCAAAAACAAGCAATCAAAGCAAGAACAAACGCAAAGAAAAACTAAACACGTAGAAAATGAGAACTAGAATGCATAGAGAAAAAGAAAAAAGGAAAATAAAAAAATCAGATTATTGACACCCCCAGACTTAAACTTTTCATCGTCCCGATGAAATAAAAATGGTGAAGGAGGTGGAGGTGGATGAAGGAAAGGAGGCCTAGGCCTACGAGGTTGTCCAATGGAAAAATTAGGAAAACCTGGAGTTTCACTCAGGATTATATGATACTCAAACAAAGCATCAACTTGTTGGCTAGTGATACTCATGCTCTGCATAAAATCTCTCATTCTAGCCTGATCAGTATCATAATCCTAGACAAATTTAGCTACTTGACCTTGAAAATTCCTCGTGAACTGAAAGTGATTTTGTACTTCTTTAAACTGGTCATTTGATGAAGAGAAGCGACCTTCCAACATTGCTCGTTGGGCATTTTGCTTCTCATGAAGTGATTCTAGAGATGCACGAAAATCTGAAAAGTCAAATCTGGAGGGACCCGTACCATAGGCAAAAGAATGCCTAGCAGGATCCGGATGACCGGAGGGCTACGGGTATCCAGATGTCGAGGGCTCAATGTGTGGCTCTGTATCTCCGGATATGGAAGGAACATTCTCGGGATCTGAATAAGTGATCACCCAATTAGCAAGGTTACGAACAGAAGTTCGTTCGGGACAAGGAAAAGATAAAGGAAAACCATTCCTCCTAGGAAATGCAAAACCATTCTCATCCTGAACAAGCATTTTCATGGCAAGACATGCATCAATGTCTATCATGTCATTACCATGAATGACTTCCAACCCATCTAAATCAATCTCTAAGTTACAAGCTATTTGAGTAATCATACCACCAAAAACAATTGATCCCGAAGATGCTCTCCCAGCTCTCACCAAGGTTTGAAGAAAATGAAAACCCGAATCAAAATCAATTTTATATAGCATCGCCCATAAAGAATAAAGCTCTACTTTCTTAACAACTCCATCACTCTCCCCCTACCAAAAATAGTCTTACTCATTACTCGATATAGGTATCTAAAGATTGAGTTTTGCATATGAGAAGCCTTAGCTCTAGAGGGCTCATAAGGTTGATCGAATCCAGTTATAGAATTCCAAACATGATTCCAATTAAACCTAGAATCAAACCTACGAGAATGACCGGTAGACAGTCTAAACAACTATTGAAATCATTAAATGTCCACTGGAATTCTTGGTTCATTAACCTAAATATTATTTTGCCAACATAATCATCTTCATTGGCAAAGTGGATATCTAATGAGCTTAGAAACACCAATATAATACGAGGATATGTAGGTAGATGTGAGTACAATATATCACTCCAATCTAGGAACCCTATCATCCAATCTACATCATCTCTAATTTCTAGCATGTCAAGAGCAGTTGGGTCCATATATCTTGTACACACAATCTTTCTATTAACAAGAATTACAAATCTAGTCTTATGCTCTTCATTTCTAAAAATGATATTGAATTCATCGTAATTATCTTCGTCGCGTGATATCCTCTTTCCTTTGCCCTTTTCCGGTTGTTTTCCTTTATCCTTGGATGATTCCTTTCTCTACTAAATCCACCGCTTCCCTTACGTAATCTCTTCAAACTATTGGACATATTTTCAAGCTTGAGTGGGGAAGGGTACTATTTAGGGTTGGAGAAATTGGATCTTGAAAGAATAGATCTTAAAGAATAGGGTCTTAAAGCTAAGGAGTTGGGGATCTTGAATGCAAGAGAGGAGAAAAATCTAGATCTTGATAAAATTTGTGAGGAAGAAAGTATTTGAGATCTAGATCTGAGAAGATTTGAGAGAAAAGTTGAATGAGAATAGAGTTTGGGAGAGAAGAGAGTGTTGAGAAGGTTTGGGTGTGTGGGGGACACGACCTGGACATGACCGTGTATATGGGACACGATTTAGGCAATTCAACTAGCATGGGTCGTGTAGATCCACACGACCCCATCCTTCTCCTTGTCTGGTGAAGTCACACGTCCGTGCCAATTGGCACGATCACTCCCTTCTTCCTCTCGGATGAGTTTGCACGACCATGTCCAAGTCACGGCCTAAACACCTTTCTCCTCTGGAAATTATACACGGTCGTGTTAAATGACACGGCCAGTGCACTCTTCTTCACTCGTTCCTTCACACGGTCGTGTCTAAGACACGACTGGGCACTCTTCTTCCTCTGGTATCAATGCACGGCTGTATTTGAGACATGACCATGCATGCTTTCCTCTCGAGATGTCCTACACGGCAGTGTCTGGTGGACACGGCCCTAGCACTCCCCCTATCTGCAACATATTTCTGGCCGTGTATGGCACACGGTCAGGCTCTGTTTTATTCTAAGTGATTCTTCAACTCCTTTCTTACTTCTCTAACACTTCCATGCCTATGAAAAAACATCATGGCCAGCTCATGGAAGTGAATTTTAACCTGAAAACAAAGCAAAAATCAAGTAAAAACACTATAATGAAAAATAGAAACATGAAATGAAACTAACTAAAAGAACCCTTGGGTTGCCTCCCAAGAAGCGCTTGTTTAAGGTCTTTAGCTCGACCAATCTTGATCACTCTTCTCTTTTTCTTGCCCTTGGAGGGCAGACATATTTTTCTTTTTTGTTGGGAGGTCTTCTCCCAACATCTTCCACCACAATATTCTCTCCATTTGGTGGCCTCCCATGAGGATGGAAATTCCATTCCTCAAGTTTATAAATGCTTGCCCTACTACAAGCATTCAAAAGAGAAGAAACATGGTTAGAGGCATTAGATAAGTTATATTCCAACTGTTCCTTACCAATTACCAAAGAAAGGTTATGATTTTTAACATCTATAATAGCTCCCACTGTAGCAAGGAATGGTCTTTCCAATATGATAGGGATTTTTGGATCCTCCTCCATGTCTAGCACAATAAAGTTGGTGGGAATTATACTCTCACCTACTTCTACTAGCACATCTTCTACGATACCCATAGGGTACCTGCAGGAATGATCAGCAAGTTGCAGTGCCATAGTAGTAAGTTTAAAGTTTTTGAGACCTAATTTATTACAAATAGAATAAGGAATAAGGCTAACACTTACCCCAAATCACAGAAAGCTTTCTCAATAAATTCAGTTCCTATATTGCAAGGAATATAGAAGCTTCCTGGATCCTTCAACTTTGGGGAAGTATTCTTCTCAAAAAGAGCACTGCATTCCTCTATAAGCGCCATGGTCTCTATATCTCCTCTTCTTCTCCTACTTGACATGATGTCCTTCAAGAATTTGGCAAACTTGGGCATTTGTAAGATAGCATCAATAAGAGGCACTTCAACACATATCTCTTTAACTTTCTCCAAGAATTTGCCAAACTCTTCATCCTTCTTGAGCATTACAAGTCTTTGAGGAAAAGGGACTACTTTACTTTATTGGTTAAGTGGAAGAGTCTCTTCAACCTTAGTGGTACTCTCCTCATCATCTTGAATCTGATTTGGCGTTGGAGGAGAGAGCTCTTCTTCAGTTTGCATCCCTTTTGGAGTAGTCACTTAGGGATCTCCCAAGGTCTGTCCGCTCCTAAATTCAATTCTATTACAATGCTCCATAGGATTAACATCAGGTTTACCAGGTAGTTGTCCTAGTGCTCTAGAAGATGAGGAAGTTAATTGGGCAATCTGGCTATCCTGAATCTTTTGATGTCTTTCAGAATTATTCATTCTCTGAGTAAGCTTTAAAATATCCTGTTCATTTCATTCTGATTAGAGATAATTTCTTCAAACATCTTCTCGATTATAGACATAAGAAAGGCTTGAGAAGATTGTTGCTAAAAATTCTGCTAACCAGGCTGAAAATTAGGTCTTGCCCCTATAGATGGTCCTTGATCTTGATTATTTCTATAGGAAAAATTAGGGTGACTTTTCCACCCAGGGTTGTATGTATTTGAGTATGGGTTGTTCTGCCTTTGATTAAGACCCATGATGACGTCACATTGCTCTGATTGATTTGTGCAGAAATAGCTCCCAAAGGACATGAGTCATTAGAATGTTCAGAGCCTCCACATACTTTACAAGATAAAACCATGGCATTGACCGTATTTAAAGGAGCTCCCATGTTTTCAAATTTCTTTGTAAGAGCATCTAGTTTTGCAGCCAATAGAGTAACTGGATCAACATCAAACTTCCCTTATGCTTTTGTTGGGTTTACATAGGAATAGCCACCACTTCTTTCATTCGCCCATTGATGATGGTTTTGTGCTACACTTTCAATGATTTTCTCTGCTTTATCCAAGCTCTTATTCATGAGTGCCCCTCCAGCAGCTGAATCAAGGGACACCTTAGTGTGATAATTGATACCATTATATAATGTGTGTAACACAAGCCATTTCTCCAAACCATGGTGTGGGCATTGTCTGAGTATACTGTTATATCTATCCCAAGCTTCAAATAGAGATTCTGAGTCCGCTTGTTTGAAACTTGCAATAAGATTCCTCATATGAGCTGTTTTACTAGGAGGATCGAATTTATCAAGAAATTGCTGCTCACATTGTTCCCATGTGGTGATGTTATTTGGAGCTAAAGAATTTAACCATTGCTTAGCTCTATCTCTCAAAGAAAACTCAAATAATAACAAGCGCACCACTTCAGAAGGAACACCATTCATCTTCATTGTGTCGCATATCTCATTGAAGACCTCCAAGTGTTGATTCGGGTCTTCATGTGGTCCTTCACCAAACTGATTTTGCTGCACCAAAGAAATGATAGCTGGTTTGATCTCAAAATTATTTACTTCCACTGAAGGTCTTGAAATGCTAGATCTAAACCCTCTAGCGTAAGGTACTGCATAATCCTTTAGTGGTCTATTCCCCATGTTAAAATGTTCTTGTTCTGTTTATTGTCTTTGCAGAATTTTTCTTCTATGAAATATTCTGTCTATCTCGAGATCTAGAGGAAGAAGCTCTTCAGCAAAGTTAGATCTTTGCATACACAAGAACAAGTTTTCAAGATATGTTTAATAGAAAAAGGAAAAGAAAGAAAGTAACTAAATCAATAGAAAAATACAGAAAAATTAGACTAGAGTGTTAGAAATCAAAAGCGCAGAATTAGAATTGCAAAAAGCAAGAAGTAGAAAAGAATACAAGAAAAAGTTATGAAAACAGAATTCTAAAGATTAGTTTCAACTATGTAATGAAAAGAAAAGAAAAATCATGTTTAGTCTAACTCAATTGATAATCCCTAATGTTATAGCACAGTCCCCAACAACGGTGCCAAAAATTTGTTGACGTTCTACAAGTGTACAGAAATGTTGTAAGTAATAATAAAAGATATCGTATCTACAGGGACTGGAATAACCACTAAACATGTCTCAACGCGAGTTCGCTAAACAACTAATCAATTGATTCACAAATGTAAAGTGTAACTATGAAAAGTAAAACATAGAAACAAAAGAATAAGAAATAAGAATAAGGGCAATGATAAAGGGATGTTCTAGGAGCTTTGGTTTCTTTGTAAGGATATTCAATGTAAATGATCTACCAAATCTTATTTCTCAATTGTGCATCATTTGTAGAAGATTGCCGGTTCTCTCTTGCAATAGACAACCAGCCTAGGATTGAAATCTATATCCAAATGTGATCAATTAGGAATGAAACCTATGTTATCCTTACACGGGCTTGCTTGTCACATGCGTCCCTCGGATAATCAACATAAGAATTCATCTATTCTCAACCTCATTAAGATATAAAGATTTATGCATACGATCTATCCTACCCTCTTGAATAACCTAATTTCTCCTTTAAGATTACCCCTCAAACATCCTTACACGGGCTTGTTCCTCCCGTAGGTCCATATGTACTCAAGATGATTGGGTACATAGAGAATCTACAGAGGTTGGGATTCCCACTTGGCCAAGAACTGACCACTGACTTGATCTTGTAATCCTTGCCAGAAAGTTACAGTCAATTTGTCATAAATTACAACATGAACAAAATTGATAAGCCACTGCCTGAGCTGCTAAGCATGTTGCGAACTACTGAGCTCAGCCTTAATAAGGTAAAGCCCAACTCCATTTTGATGGTGTAAAAGCATAAAGGCAAGAGCAAGCCTAAAAGTAAGGGAAAGTCCCAAGCCAAGGGCAAAGGCAAGGTAATGAAACCTAAAGAAGGGGTTGCCAAGGATGCTACCTACTTCCACTGCGGTCAGACTGGGCACTGGAAGAGGAACTGCAAAGGATACCTGGAAGATCTTAAGAAGAAGAGAAATAAGATTTCTACTTCAGGTATATATGTTATAGAAGTCAATCTCTCTATTTCTTCATCATGAGTATTAGATACTGGATGTGCTTCTCACATTTGTACTAGTGTACAGGTGCTGAGAAATAGCAGGACATTGACGAAGGGCAAGGTGGACCTACGAGTAGGCAATGGAGCACGGGTTGCTGCTGTTGCTGTAGGAACTTACTTTCTATCTCTGCCCTCTGGGCTTATACTAGAATTAGATGAATGTTGTTATGTGTCTACTCTCACAAAGAACATCATTTCAGTTTCTTGTTTAGACAAGAAAGGATTTTCATTTTATAATAAAGAACAAATGTATTCCATTTATTTGAAAGATATATTCTATTGTAGTGCATTTCTGATGAACGGACTCTACATTCTAGACTTAGAGAACCCCATCTATAACATAAGTACCAAAAGATTCAAGTCAAATGAAATGAACCGAACCTATCTCTGGCATTATTGCTTAGGTCATATAAATGAGAATCACTTATCCCAACTCCATAAAGATGGCTTGCTGGACTCATTTGATTTTGAATTATATGAGACATGCGAGTCATGCCTGATGGGCAAGATGACCAAGACTCCCTTTAATGGACACAGTGAAAGAGCAACTGACTTGTTATGACTTATATATGGTGATGTATGTGGCCCTTTCAATGTCACTGCCAGAGGTGGTTATAGGTAATTCATTACATTTACTGATGACTTCAGTAGATATGGTTATATGTATCTGATGACACATAAATCACAATCCTTTGAAAAGTTCAAAGAATTCAAGAATGAAGTACAAAACCAGCTAGGCAAGAGTATTACAATACTTCGATCAGATTGAGGTGGTGAATACCTTAGCCATGAGTTTCGTGACTATCTAGCTGAGTGTGGGATTCCATCCCAACTCACTCCTCCTGGAATACTACAGTGGAATGGTGTATCTGAAAGGAGGAATCATACCCTATTAGATATGGTACGATCTATGATGAGTCACACAAATCTTCTTATATCTTTTTGGAGACATGCTCTAGACACAACAACCTTCATACTTAACCGTATTCCATCCAAAGCTGTGATAAAGTCATCATATATGATATGGACTAGGAGAGATGCCCAGATATCTTTTATGAGGATTTGGGGTTGTGAGGCTTATGTTCGACGTCAAGTCTCAGACAAACTGGGACTCAATCTGATAAGTACTATTTTATAGGATATCCTAAGGAAACGAAGGATATTACTTCTACATTTCCAGTCACCACAAAGTGTTTGTGGCTAAGACTGGGATATTTCTAGAAAAGGACTTTATTTCTAGAAAAACTAGTGGGAGTACGTTCGATCTTGAAGAAGTTCAAGATATGGACCATAGCACTGAAGCCTTGATGGAAGTTGAACTGGAACTACAAAATGTTGTGGATGATGAGATTGTTGCACAAGGAGTTGAGGAACAACAACCAGTTCAAGTAGACCTACCTCTTCATAGGTCTGATAGGATACGTCGTCAGCCTGAGAGATACTCATTTCTCTTGTCTGACCATGACGACGTTATGCTTATTGAGAATGAGCCTACCTCCTATCAGGAAGCTGTGATGAGACCAGATTCTGAGAAATGACTAGAGGTCATAAGATCCGAGATGGAATCCATGTACACCAACCAAGTATGGACTTTGGTTGATCCACCTGAAGGTGTCAAACCCATTGGGTGTTTGTGGGTGTTTAAGAGAAAGACTGACATAGATTGACTTATGCATACATATAAGGGTCGTTTGATAGTTAAAGGTTTCAAGTAAATTCATAGTATTGACTATGATGAAACTTTTTTCCAGTAGCGATGTTTAAGTCCATTTGGATCATGCTTGCTATTGCAGCATACCACGATTATGAGATCTGGCAGATGGATGTCAAAACCGCGTTTCTGAATGGAAACTTGCTCGAGGATGTGTACATGACATAACCTGAGGGTTTTGTAGATCCACTTCATATTGGCAGAGTATGCAAGCTGCATAAGTCCATTTATGGACTAAAGCAAGATTCCCAGAACTGAAATCTTCGATTTAATGATGTCATTAAACAGTTTGGTTTCATCAAGAATGAAGATGAACCATGTGTCTACAAGAAGGTTGTTGGGAACACAGTTGTCATTCTTGTATTATATGTGAATGACATATTACTCATTGGGAATGACATCCCTTTGCTATAGTCTATAAAGACTTGGCTGGGGAATTATTTCTCAATGAAGGACTTAGGTGAAGCCGCCTGTATTCTAGGCATAAAAATCTATAGAGATAGATCTAAGAGATTGTTTGGCCTAAGTTAAAGTACATATATTGACACGGTATTATTATCGTTTGCCATGCAATATTCCAAGAAAGGACTTCTGCTGATGTCACATGGTGTGAGTCTTTTGAAGACTCGAAGTCCCTCTTCTAGAGAGGAGAGAGACCGCATGGATAAAATCCCTTATGCTTCAGCCATAGGATCTATCATGTACGCCATGCTATGTACTCGTGCTGATATTTCGTATGCTTTGAGCATGACGAGCAGATACCAGTCAGATCCAGGTGAGCGTCACTGGATAGCGATCATGAATATTCTTAAGTACTTGAGAAGGACTAAAGAATATTTCTTGATATTTGGAGGCGATGGCGAGCTAGCTGCAAAGGGTTACAGTGATGCCAACTTCCAAACTAACCAGGATGATTATAGATCGCAGTCTGGGTTCGTGTTTTACTTGAATGGTGGTGCTGTGAGCTGGAAGAGTTCGACGCAGGACATAGTTGCTGATTCTACAACGGAGGCTGAGTATATTGCTGCATCAGAAGCAGCAAAGGAGGCAGTTTGGATCCGCAAGTTCATTATTGAGCTTGGGGTGGTTCCTAGCATAGCCGATCCTATAGAGCTCTATTGTGACAACAATGGAGCAATTGCGTAGGCTAAGGAACCTCGCTCACACCAGCAGACTAAACACATACTATGACGCATCCATCTCATTTGAGAGATCATCGATAGAGCAGATGTGAAAATTTACAGAGTACCCATAGAGGCTAACGTCGCTGATCCCTTGACCAAGGCTTTGGCAAAGAGAAAGCATGATGGTCACACTAGGTCATTGGGTGTTAGAGCCTACACTGATTGGCACTAGTGCTAGTGGGAGATTGTTAGTGGGAGCCCTAGAGCCAATCATGTGATGATTGTTGTATGGACTCGATGTATCATATATATATATATATATATATATAAAGGCAGTTCTTTATGGTTATTATACTTACTTGTATTTGTGCCAAATAACTGAGTATAATAGCGTCTTTGAGTAGAAGGTTCTTGTCTATATCAATTGATTGGTTGAATTGATAATGAGATGATATAGATAATACTACTCTTAATCATTCCTAGTCAAGTATTAACATTCAGGGACAATGTTAATGCGATGAGACTAGCATGTAGGTCAACTCGATGACTTGATCTCACAAGTCATGGATATTAGATATCAAGTTGACACATGGGTATGCATTGGAGAATGTATATTGAATGACCCGCCATGAGAAAGTATCATGGATCGTTATATGAGTGTCATATACTTTCTTATGTGAATATTAGTATGACTATCAGTCCTTGGACCTGAAGTCACCATGGTTCCCTACATAAGGAGATATATACTTTGACTTCGTCAAACGTCACCCGTAAATGGGTGGACTATAAAGGCGACTACTGGGTATGTAACAAGTTATGCGGAGGGATGTGAGTGATGTAGAAGGGATCTATCCCTCCTAAATGATGGGAGTGATATCATGATTCTTGATAGAGTGAAACCACTAAGTGCATGACCATGCCCAAATAAGTCAATATGAGATATTGAGCTCATTTGATTAGAGTGAGTCTACTTGGAGTTCAAGACATAGATTGATTAGAGAATGACACGATCTATGACTCAATTGATCAATTTAGATGTCAAGGATAGAAGGACATTATCACATATTGTGAGTCACAATTAGTAGTCACAATGGTGATGTTGGATCTTAACATTCTTATAACTTGGGTAGTAATGATGTGTCGCTAGATACCGCCCATTGCTTATGTTTCTAAATGGGTTTAGGAGCATTGCCAACGTTACAAGAACCTATAGGGTCACACACAAAGGGCAGTTAGATGGAGATTAGGTTCATATGATGGACCAAGAGGATTAGGTTCATATGATGAACCAAATTGGATTAAGAGTAATCCAAATTAGACTAATTCGGTTGGACTCAATTTGATTCATATGTCGAATGAGTCTAATTTAGACTATGATTCATTGAGTCAATTTAAACCAATGAATAGAGATTCATTAAATTAAATTGACTTGAATCAAAGGGTAGATTTGATCAACCATGGGAGATAAGAGGTCAAGTTTGACTTGACTTGAGAGGGAAGATGAAGGGTCAAGTTTGGCTTAACCAAATGCCACTTCATTGTGACTTGGCATGGGTTGGCCAATGATGATATTCCACATCATCAAGACTACATCATTGTGTGCCACCTCATGAGAAAGACTAAGAGCCATGACTCTTGGTATTACATGGAGGTATAAAACACTCTAATAAGGGGGTTGACCACATGTGTGTGAAGCAAGGGTGTGATTATTCAAGGTCTCTTCTTCTTCCTCTCTTTCTTTCTCTCCTCCTCCATTACCAAGACCTCTCAAGAGTGCTAGCACACTCTAAGTGGTTGTCTCCACCTTTTGTCCATGTGGATACTTGTAGAGGAGTGTTCACTTGACACTCTACGAGATCCGGCAACCATTTGGACAAGCGGGATAAGCGAAGGGCATCGCTACAAGGGTAATACTTCCTTTTCATGTAGATCTAAGGTAGATCTAGTGTAGACAAACATGTACATGAATATTTTATTTATTTATCTTCGCACAGATCCGTGGCTACCTCCGAGGTTTCCGCAATGCAAAAAGCGATTTTTGCGGCTCAAAAGATCTAACACTTATCTCTTTATATTTTTTTTAGTTACATTTTTCTTCACTGTCAGTGTTCTTTTGCTAAAAATTCAAATGATTGCTCTTTGTAAGTACTTCTTGCATTCTAAATGAAATTGATTACAAATAGAATTGTTATTCTTGGACAATTTAATAGTGTAAGAATCAAAAAAATTATATCTATAGTTTTAGAATTGATGCTTCATTCGTATTTTTATGTTAGAATTATAGGAATTTATGTATAAATAAAAAAGAAACAACCATCCTAGAACAAAAAAATCTTATTTCCTTATCCGATTTCTTAAAACAAAGTTTTATAAATTAAAATAATTATTATTTAGATTGATGGAAGGATAAATTAGGGCATAATTAATAGTCTCGCCCGGAGCCTTTAAACAACCAAGACCGGCTCTGTCACCTTTTTACAAAGAAGACACAAGCACATGCAAAGTGGTTTGTATTTGGCTTTTGGTTTGGACACACGTGATCATTTCGTGAAAGAATGACAAAGTGTAAAATGTAAAATAGATACAAGATTTTGGAATTTTCAAACTCTGGTACGTGATCATTCAGATTTACAAATGCAGTTGGATAAAATACCCAAGAATAATAGTCTCACCCAGGGCCTTTAAACAATCAAGAGACCGACTCTGTCACCTTTTTACAAAGAAGATACACACACATGCAAAGTGGTTTGGATTTGGCTTTTGGTTTGGACACACGTGATCATTTTGTAAAAGAATGACAAGGTGTAAAATGTAAAATAGATACATGATTTTAGAATTTTCAAACTTTGGTACGTGATCATTCAGATTTACAAGTTAAATACAAATGGCATAAAATGATCTTTACCATTCAACTACTCTCTATCTCTATCTCTAACTAATTGGTGGCACATTTGTAGAAATTTTGGACAATGTATCTCTATCTCTCTACTCTCTATCTCTAAGTTCAATGTTACCTAGTTCAATATTAATTTTGGACAGTTACCTTTTCCCATGTTGACTTAGTCAACAAACCTCTTCATATTCCTGATCTCCACATGCTCAAATCGAAACCCAATCTTGTTAAACACAATCTCCATTTTGAATTTGAAAAGGGAGGAGGTGTAAAGCAGACTCATTCCACAACAAAAATTAAAGGGAGAAGTATTGACAAAGAAAACATAAACCTTATCAAATTGTTTAGCACATGATTGTACCGGCACAATCATCTAATCAATTCAATAAAATAAATCCTCATCGCCAAAATACCATGTCCACAATTTAAACAGATTGATGTACATTTTCAAACATAGTCAATGATAAATATAATTATCTTTGTATTTATTTTAATTAAATAAATGAAAATTGATTTGTTGCAGTACTTGATATCCAATAGATAAATAGGAATTCAAATCGTGTTTTACTATTTAGTAACTAATCTGTCAGTAACGCAACTGATTTAATGAAAATTGAACTCAAACTATTGAACTTTTCATTTAGATTGGTTTAGTTACAAACCAGAACAAACATATGGATCGGAGAGCCACACTGAAGACTAACTAGAGAGGTCCTATGGCCATTCGATGCTTGATTATTCTCCTTACAGAAGCTTTTATTCAGAAAATGATCTCTTCTCAAACCTAACACGAAGATGAAAAATACTTGGGACCTCTATGTTTGTCGATAATGACATTGTAAAAAGACAGGCATGATTACTCATTTTGAGAATAGGTATAGCAAAACTTTGACAAATACAAGCAATGATAAAATAATATAGCAAATCTTTGGTTTAGCCTCTTGTTTAGAAATGAAGGAATCAGAGTAAAGCATCAGATAAGATACTTGAGATGTTCAATGAAGAAACAAAAGGTACAGAAAATAGAGATTGTTGACATGGTTTTTGAATAACCTAAGTTAATACATCACATCAATTAAAATAGATAAATGTCTTTGGGTGGAAGTGGAAAGTAGAGGTGAGGGGATAGATGTTCTTATAGAGCTCGGGCTTTGATGATGTCAATGCTCATCTCGCTCGGATCAGTAGCTTGGAGCTCCACTTGGATCCCATCAAGTTCCCTCTTGAATCTATCTTTGGAGCTTGCATACAACATCTTGCTCCTCACTCTTGACGTGTCAGGTGCCCTTCCTCGTGCATCATCCAATTAAATTTAAACAAACTCCACTAATAGATAAAAGATATTTACATTGAACCAATTGTGTTTCTTACCAAGATATGAAGAAAATCTTGCTCTTTTGGCAGTTTTCATCGGTGGTAAAATCAAAATCAAATACAGCATATCGACACTCGTCAGCTGGCAAGGAGGCAGTAAAGTTGTCATAGTTCTCATCAGGCTGGCCCAGCTTCTCCACCATGACCTGCTGAATCACTTCATCGATTTTGAATATAATGAATCTAAAGTTTCTCTTTGCCTTCAGCTCCAGAAACTTGAGCTTACACTCATCATGCACTGCCATTCCGGAGGCCGAGTTTGCCTTAATATTTGCATCATTTCACAGCATTAAAAACAACATCATGTATCATAGGAGTCATCATTTCAAAACAAGTATCAACCCAATGGAATTGAATGAGGTAACTCACCATGGCTAATCGGTTGGATGAAGGTCAAGCTTGCGAATAGGAATTGGGAAAGGAAGAGGAAATGCGAGAGGGTGTAAAGATCGAAAGGGGAGAGGACGAAGTAGGAAGTCCTTGTGATCATGAGTTATTGAAGGGGGTGTGGAGGGCAAAGGAAGGGACGAGAGTGTTTAAAGGAGGAGGAATTGGAGGAGAGGAGCACAAAGCTTGTTGCACGGTGATGCGTTCGGTTGTGCTTAGCTTTGGCATTTGCTTCTTTGACCTAGATGCCATATCTATAGACAAACTAAAAAAAAATTAAATTATTGTTTCAAAGTCAAATGGAATTAGGAAACATTTGTGAAAAGTTGTTTTTCACAGTAATCTTATCTAGTTGAGATGAAGTTTGTAGACTGAATCAAGGCATTAATTAAGGATACGTTTGGTTGGGTGTAATGTAATATAGTTTGTAATGTAATCAAATTTGTAATGTAATGTAATATAATCTTGATTACATTACTACGTTTGGAAATATAATGTATGTAATATTTGATTACAAGGATATTACATTCTTTTATTTGGTATATATTATTTTTTATCAGGAATATAATTTGTATTATTATACAATGACAAAAATATCCTACGACCTCTATTGACGGTCGCCGCACTTCTGCCGGAGGCGGCCGGCGGCGGTGGTTGGCGGCGGTGGGGGGGGCGGGGGCCGACGGTGGACTAAGGGTATATTCGGTATTTAAATTTTGGTGGGACAGTGACCTCGTAATGTAATCGGATTACATAGTATTTACTTTGTAATCCAAATTACAAAACTTCACTACATTTTGTAATCTACATTACATTACATTACAAATTTAAAAGTGAAACAAACAAAATAATCTGTCTTGTAATGTAATCAGGATTACATTACAAGACAGATTACGCCCTACCAAATGCAGTCTTATAAGGGAAAGTCATATTCATTGACAAGAAATAACCCGTAAAACTTTTTATTATAATTTTCTTATATATTTTTATAAATTAAATGATACGATAAGGATCTTAACTCAGATCAGCAAGTCATGCCTATATAACCCTACTCCAATTAGTTGGCATATCATACAATATTTGTTCAAAGACCTTTGACTAAAGGATCAATCCCTCGAGTTAGGACGACATGCAAGTAAATGTCATAGACTTTGCTAAGAACGAACTCAGTTTCTCGAAATCACTACTACAATTCAGTTCAGTTCTCCGAGCTCTCTGCCTCTCATAACAGTAGGCCATGTTATTGGCCCGTCTATAGGTCTTCTAGGGATACAACCATTATTGCCCATGTTGTTAATGACAATGAGCAAATATGATTCATTATCCCTACATAATCCCTCCACGATCTTTAATTTTTTTAAAATTATGGTGTAATGATCTCCCTATATTTCTACATCACTATTTTTGGGATTAAATATCATAATCTATGAGATTATTGTTTTGATGGCTGAACAGTTCGTAATTTATTATAGACAATTTTTTCAACTTATTTATAGAAATATCAAAGTATATATGTTTTTGTATTGTTAAACAAGTAAACTTCTCTAGATTTATATTCTATTTCCCAATTTATTTATCACAGTTTGTGATGATTAAAGCATCCAAGGGGCCTCATTGGAAATAACTCTAGCGATATTTGTTCTCGTATATACAGATCACACCGTACGTGCTGGTTAGGATCATGCCTCCACCTAAATATCCACCAATTTGGCAGATTTTTTTGCATCATCGTTAAACATTAAAAACTATAATTAAAATTTAAATAATATGATTAATGTATACTAACATTTAGGTAATTGTTAAAAAAAGATCCATACCTTTTTAATTTTGCCACAGGATAAAGTCTTTGTTTTTTTTCCAAACATAAGCTGCCAAAGTTTCTATTTCATAAATTAAATACAATTAGGTCATCGCCCACACTCGTACAAAACCCACAACATCCTCTTTTACAAAACTTAAGTCTTAACTACAACATCGTTGAATATTTATAAATGAAAAACAAGTAAAAAATTTATGAATCATATAATTATTCAAAATCTTTGATATATATATATATATATATATATATATATATATATATATATATATATATATATATATATATTTTTAAATATAATATACTTTAGCACCCAATCAATCTTTTAATAAATATAATTGAGTACTAAAATGGAAATAATGATGGGTAAAATTTAAATACAACAAATGGTGATTGTTAGCTGCGGAAGTGTTTCGAATTGCTTAAGGGGAGAGAGTGAATAGTAGGCACAATTGAAATTTTGATTTCTCTTGCTAACATTAATGAAATAAGCAAAACATTCAAAAGATGGATCCGAGAGATTTACTTGGTTCATAACTCCTTTTCCTCTTTAGTAAAGTGTAAGAGATGGAGAATCCTCTTATAATTTTAAGAACAATATAAGGAGAAGAAAAGGAATGAAAATAGAATGTAATCGAAGCTCTAAACCTGGATGTGTGTTTTTCATTTGAACTCTTCGCCTTCTTTTATAGACTCTACTCAAGCTGCTGATATGACATGTTCAGTCAATCAGAAAGGTTGCTCGATCAATTAAAAAAAAAATGACATGGCAAATCGAGCTAATCCATTAGATGGTCTTCCCTTTGTTGACATGGCATCCATTCAGTTGACTTAATAACTTAATAGTCGACTGAAACTTAGTTATCTTTGCTAGATTTTCTACCATGTGTCCACCGATCGCCCAATCACGCTTACATGGTGATCCCGTCCGAAGGCTGAGTCGGACGGAGGCCGGTCGCGGTGGCCTAGTTGTTGACGGAAAAAGTCGTAGGTGATCCGGCTCCCACGGGTGGCTGACGCTGCTGCAGGATCCTGCGCACACTCAGACAACCTCCCCCTCCCACGTTAGAGACCAGAACCCAGGGAAAAAGTCCCCGGATCAGGCCCTCCGACACTCAAGTCAGGTCCTTTTTCCCCAGAAGAAAACAAAGAGACTCAAAAATGAAAAGTTGTGAAAGGAAAAAGTGACGAGAGTGCGCGCGTACCCGCGTACGAGGAATCTCCCCCTTTTTATGCCCCTGCCTTGCTTCCAGAACCTGCCATCCTGTCAGAAAACGTTAGACGCTGGGCTTTGTCGTTGTCGTGTAGTCCTGGACACCTGTCGTGCTGCTATTGGTTGTGAAAGCATTTTCTTGTTTAGGAACCTTCGCCTTTACACATGGGTTTTGTCTTGTAGTGAAGAACACCTGTCAGGCCGCTATTGGTCATGAGAGCATCTTCTCCTTTAGAAACCTCCGCCTTCGCACATCTCGCTGGTATGTAATGATTACCCTTGACGGACAATTATGATGCCTCAACTCCTACCCAACTCGGCTCATCCTATTTATCGCTGTCGGCATCTACCTTACACCCTTCGACCAGATCTCGCCTCTAAGCGTTACTCGTTAATCGGGCTACCCCTGAACAACCCTGCCGATCACGGTCTGTATTCTGCACCCTGTATTTGCTGGCCTTCGACTGTAAGCCTGTAGGTTGGGCTGTCTTTACACAGCCCTGACACTTCCGACCTATGAGTTGTGACTTACACTTCCGGCTCCTCGAGTCGGAGACCGAGCCATCTCTACACAACTCTGCCGCTTCCGACCTATGATTCGCGACTTGCACCTCTGGGCCTCTGAATCGCAGACCTGCAGACCGAGCTGACTCCGAACGGCTCTGCTACTTCCGACTTGTGCCCAGTGCTCCGCCTGTCGTTTTCCTTTGTCTTTCAACTACTTTGCCCCCTTGATCGATAAGTCTGCCTGACCCCTGCCTACCCCCTGTGCTTGCCTTTGACTGCCTAGTCAGCTTGACTATTGACTGCCACGTCTTCTTGACTTTTGACCGCCATATGGCCTTGACCCTTCTCACCCTTTCCTCTTGGGCCCCTCCGTTACCAACCGTATCACAAGCCTTCCCCGCAAGTCTAGTCGAAGGAGGACGACAGTCTGACTGACTAGACCTCAGCACATCTCTAAGATCTCAGCATATCTTGGTCACCTCATCCTATCTCTGTGTCTCTGCCTCAGCATATCTCTGCGCGCCCTGATTCCCGCCTCACGCATCAATCTTTGTGTCGTGTCGCCTGGGATACCATGCCTCCTTAATTGCTCCGCCAGCCGCTTGGGGTACCGTGCCCACGTAGTTGCTTTGACTTGGCCACCTGCCTTCTTTATAAAGAGCCTCATGGTCACCCCTTTACTCTATCCTTCTTCATTCTTGCTCTCCTACTTCATACTGCTAATCCACGTTCTGCCAGCTTCCTTCCCCCGAGATGCATTCTCCTTCCTCTGACGAAGTTGATCAGCCGCCCTCCCAAGGGCTGGTAAATCAACTCACCTCGCTGCTTGTCGCGAGAGAACGCGAACTGGAGCGTGTGTCCCAGGATTGCGCTCGCCAGACGGCTGCCCTGCATTCTATGGAAGCCTAGTATCGTGTCGCGAAGTCTTACGTGCATTCTGAGAAGGCGAGGAAAGAGGAATGCCAGGCTAGCCTGCAGCGCCAAATCAGCCTCCAAGAACGTTTGCAGTGAGAGCATGAAGCGGAGTTATCTCTTCTCCGCACGTGCCTTAACGTCAAGCAAGACACGATCGCCCAGCAACAAGCAGTCATCGACTCCCTCCACGCGCAGCTGGCTCGAGCCCTGAACAACCCAGAGGCTCCTGAGTCCCCAGACATTTCTTCACGCGGCAGTGCTCATTCTCCATGACCAATCCTTTCCCCGAGTTAAAGCTGGTCTGGGGGATAGTTGTCTCAGTGGCTCCCCTTCCCGCAAGACGTTCCCGCTTGTAGCCTTAGCTATATCGCCTGCTTATTGAACTGTGCTGCTGTACTTGTACATCTGTCCTTTACCGGCATAGTCTTTCCTGCTCAATTTTCATCTAGCAAGTATTTTTAGAAAATGGCTCGTATGTAAGAACTAAGAGTTGTATCATGACTCCTCTTTATGTATGAATTTTGGATAATAAAACCGACATGGTGCTTGAAAATTAAAACTGCAATAAACATGCAAAACCTGATTCCGCAGTTAACATCGATGCTTTAGGGATAGGATGGATGGCCTTCCGTACTCCGTACCTTGCTTGTTTGCTGCATATTTGTAATTTGCATAAAATAAAGCCAGAGGTAGCTGACCTGATTATTGAAAACGTTCCATTCAATGTGAGGCATAGCCCTCTGAGAGGTAGTTAGGCGTGGGCGTCAAGTTCGCTTATGATTTTCGCAGGGGGGTTGATTTTTGATTCCCGCATGGGGGCTGACCTAAAAGGTCGTTGGGCGTGAGCACAAGGCTCACTTTTAATTCTCGCATGGGAGCCGACCTAAAAGGTCGTTGGGTGTGAGAACAGAGCACACTTATAACTCGCACTGGGGAGAGAGTCTGGGACTACCGACCTAAAAGGTCGTTGGGCGTGAGCACAGGGTTCACTTATAATTCTCGCATGGGAGCGGACCTGAAAGGTCGTTGGGCATGAGAACAGAACTCACTTATAACTCGCACTGGGGCGAGAGTCTGGAGATACCGACCTAAAAGGTCGTTGGGCGTGAGCACAGGGCTCACTTATAATTCTCGCATGGGAGCCGACCTGAAAGGTCGTTGGGCGTGAGAACAGAGCTCACTTATAACTCGCACTGGGGCGAGAGTCTGGGACTACCGACCTAAAAGGTCGTTGGGCGTGAGAACAAAGCTCACTTTTAATTCTCACATGGGAGCCGACCTGAAAGGTCGTTGGGCGTGAGGGCAGAGCTCACTTATAACTCGCACTGAGGCGAGAGTCTGGGACTACCGACCTAAAAGGTCGTTGGGCGTGAGCACGGGGCTCACTTTTAATTCTCGTTTGTGAGGCGACGGGGAAGGTCGTTGGGCGTGAGGACAGAGCTCACTTATAACTCGCACTGAGGCGAGAGTCTGGGACTACCGACCTAAAAAGGTCGTTGGGCGTGAGCACAGGGCTCACTTTTGATTCTCGCATGGGAGCCGACCTGAAAGGTCGTTGGGCGTGAGAGCAGAGCTCACTTATAACTCGCACTGAGACGAGAGTCTGGGACTACCGACCTAGAAAGGTCGTTTGGCGTGAGCACAGGGCTCACTTATAATTCTCGCATGGGAGCCGACCTAAAAGGTCGTTGGGCGTGAGAACAGAGCTCACTTATAACTCGCACTGGGGCGAGAGTCTGGGACTACCGACCTAAAAGGTCGTTGGGCGTGAGCACAGGGCTCACTTATAATTCTCGCATGGGAGCCGACCTGAAAGGTTGTTGGGCGTGAGGACAGAGCTCACTTATAACTCGCACTGAGGCGAGAGTCTGGGACTACCGACCTAAAAAGGTTGTTGGGCGTGAGCACAGGGCTCACTTTTGATTCTCGCATGGGAGCCGACCTGAAAGGTCGTTGGGCGTGAGAGCAGAGCTCACTTATAACTCACACCGGGGCGAGAGTCTGGGACTACCGACCTAAAAAGGTCGTTGGGCGTGAGCACTGGGCTCACTTTTGATTCTCGCATGGGAGCCGACCTGAAAGGTTGTTGGGCGTGAGAACAGAGCTCACTTATAACTCGCACTGGGGCGAGAGTCTGGAGATACTCCGATCCGAGACCGGTGGCAATGGCGATGGCGCTGGTCTTAGACTAGTAATGATACTCCGGTCCGAGACTGGTGGCGACGGCGCTGGTCCGTGACCAGTAAGATCCCCAAACTGCAAAGGCATAGATGCATTGCTTTTCTTCGCCTTCATTTGTCTCGCCTGTGTCGACCTGATTGCTTTAGTTGATCTAGTTGTTATCACTAGCTTTCGGCTCATCCATTTGCATCGTGTTTCTTCTCAACCCCTGGGCTACAGTGCCCTTGCAGCTTATGATGACCCCGCAGTTCTCGTGATGCGCCTGGCTAGTTACTCAGATCCGGGGCTGTCTGGGCAGAGCCACTTGCCCAGCCGGCCCGAGCGAGGAACAGGCCCACAGGCCTGCTTGCTACTTGTCTGACCTGGCCATCACTCCCGCTGATCTGCCCTATCTTATTTGCGACCTTTTTGAATTGCCTGGATTCTGGGGCTTCATGAAACTTCCCGCCTAGTCTTGAGCCTTTTACGTAGAATGCTTCTTTTTTGAGGCCATGCCCCTTCATGATTACTTTGCCTTGTCGATCTTTAATGCGTTTCTTCTCGCGATGACACCTGTCCGACGCCTTTATTGCGCACGCCTCCTGACGCCAGCCTCTGACCCTTTTTTGCACCCTTCAACGCTTATTTCCCAGCAGACGACGCTGGGGCACGTTACCCCAAAAGATACTCGGCTCGACTCTCGATGTTTCCTAGGAATGAATGGGCTTTATAAACCCTAAAGGCAGTCTGCTCTCCATACTTCGACGCTTCGATATCCTCCTCGCTTCGTTTGCGGCCATTCCTTGCAGTGCAACTCCTCGTTCTCCTGCTTGCGCCCGACCTGTGACCCCTCTCGTCTTCCTTCCCCTCGCCCGCTCACTCCTTGTGATCATGGACGGTAAGGAACCCTTCTGGTATTCCCGTTACATCTCTGATTTAGACCATCACGACCTGTCTTCACTGCAATCCAATCTGGGACTAGGCGCCACATATGAGTTTCGTCTTCCCTCGCCAGATGAGCATCCTTCTTCTCCTCCCGAAGGGTTTATCACTGTTTTCAGGGACCAAATCTTAGGTGGTCTTCGCTTTCCTTTGCATCCTTTTTTCTCCGAGTTGAATCAGTATTGCGGTATTGGTATCTCTCAGTTTCCCACAGATGGCGCCAAATTTGATCTCGTCCGAAGGCTGAGTTGGACGGAGGCTGGTCGCGGTGGCCTGGTTGTTGACGGAAAAAGTCGTATGTGATCCGGCTCCCACGGGTGGCTGACGCTGCTGCAGGATCCTGCGCACACTCAGACAACCTCCCCCTCCCACGTTAGAGACCAGAACCCAGGGAAAAAGTCCCCGGATCAGGCCCTCCGACGCTCAAGTCAGGTCCTTTTTCCCCAGAAGAAAACAGAGAGACTCAAAAATGAAAAGTTGTGAAAGGAAAAAGTGACGAGAGTGCGCGCGTACCCGCGTACGAGGAATCTCCCACTTTTTATGCCCCCGCCTTGCTTCCAGAACCTGCCATCCTGTCAGAAAACGTTAGACGCTGGGCTTTGTCGTTGTCGTGTAGTCCTGGATACCTGTCGTGCTGCTATTGGTTGTGAAAGCATCTTCTTGTTTAGGAACCTCCCCCTTTACACATGGGTTTTGTCTTGTAGTGAAGGACACCTGTCAGGCCGCTATTGGTCATGAGAGCATCTTCTCCTTTAGAAACCTCCGCCTTCGCACATCTCGCTGGTATGTAATGATTACCCTTGACGGACAATTGTGATGCTTCAAATCCTGCCCAACTCGGCTCATCCTATTTATCGCTGTCGGCATCTACCTTACACCCCTCGACCAGATCTCGCCTCTAAGCGTTACTCGTTAATCGGGCTACCCCTGAACAACCCTGCCGATCACGGTCTGTATTCTGCACCGTGTATTTGCTGGCCTTCGACTGTAAGCCTGTAGGTTGGGCTGTCTTTACACAGCCTTGACACTTCCGACCTATGAGTTGTGACTTGCACTTCCGGCTCCTCGAGTCGCAGACCTGCAGACCGAGCCATCTCTACACAGCTCTGCCGCTTCCGACCTATGATTCGCGACTTGTACCTCTGGGCCTCTGAATCGCAGACCTGCAGACCGAGCTGACTCCGAACGGCTCTGCTACTTCCGACTTGTGCCCAGTGCTCCGCCTGTCGTCTTCCTTTGTCTTTCAACTACTTTGCCCCCTTGATCGATAAGTCTGCCTGACCCCTGCCTACCCCCTATGCTTGCCTTTGACTGCCTAGTCAGCTTGACTATTGACTGCCACGTCTTCTTGACTTTTGACCGCCATATGGCCTTGACCCTTCTCACCCTTTCCTCCTGGGCCCCTCCGTTACCAACCGTATCACATGGAATCCCCACTATTGGATCAGCTTCCATATAGCTTATGATCGCTTGATCCTAACGTTCAGTCAACTAATCCTCCTCTAGTGATAACCTACAAACACATTAGCATTATCCTATACATTGGTTGCTTGAATTTTTTTGACTTAGTTGACTACGTCTAAGTCCACCTTGATTTGAGTCTACCCTCATTCAATCAACTATGGTCTCACCAGCTTACCTTGTGCATGATTCCTCCAGCTTCTTATCCCTTTGATGTTAGAGTACTCTTCAACAACTTCTGGTCCCTCAGATGCACCAAGCTTGTCGGTTCCTTTTGTTGGATCGTGAAAGTCGATAGAGAGAGGGTGAATATCGATAACAAAAATTTCAAAGCAAGTTAAGCAGCGGAAAAGTAAAAACAATGCTAACACAATCGATTTACTTGGTTCGGAGCATTTGACGACTCCTACTCCAAGGCCCGCATACAAGGGTGCTTTCGATGGACAATTCACTAATAATTCGGAAAGTTATTACAAGAATTGAGTACAGGAATTATTAAAAAGGAGAATCCCAACAGAAGTAAGAACTGAAAAGAAAAGTGCGTCGTCGGAGAGCTTTGTAGCGTCGCAGGTGCACAGGAGAGCGAATTCTGAGTTGTATTGGAGCTTCAACCTTGACCCTCCTTATATAGGAGGTTCGGGAGCGCCTGGAATCTTTAGGGCGCCTCGGTGTGACGTAGCTGACCCAATCAGGAGCCTCCATGTGGCGTTGACGCGAAGGGGATAAAACTTTGCCTCCGGGCGCCCGGGTACATCCCGGGCGCCCGGACCTCCAGGCGCCTGGGTACCTCCCGGGTGCCCGGACCCAAGTTTTCCAGCAGACTCCTTCCTACAAGAAACACGTTAGTCCGAGGCAATTATACCCTGCAAAACAGATTATTAGCACAATTCATTGTTTCACAGAAATGAGTATGACTTCGATTCCGTCTTTCCGAGACCAGAATCTAGTCACAATCTCAACTTAGATTTCCGAAATGGATCTAAGTTGGATCGACGCCTAAGTTTCCTTCCCGGGAACGCGTCCTCACAGTCATTCCCCTCCAGTGAATTACCTTTACTTACCTGCCAGACGTCCAGTCAGCCCTTCGACCCATCTAGACTTCGTGCCAACTATCCAGTCAGCCCGTCGACCTAGCTAGACTTCGTGCCAAACATCCGGTCAGCCCGTCGACCCGTTTGGACTTCGTGCCAGCTATCCAGTCGACCCGTTGACCTAGCTGGGCATCGTGCCAGACATCAGGTCAGCCCGTCGACCTATCTGGACTTCTCCTGCACACTTGATCAGAGTGTTAACTCAACAACAAAACTAACTTAACCTATTTTGTCATTCATCAAAACCTAGGTTAAACCGTTAGTGCTAACCGCACCAACAATCTCCCCCTTTTTGATGGAATGACAACTTGGTTAAGTTAGTGTAAAATGTAAGCTAAAACAAGCATTAACAGGTTTTTAAGTTAGTTTTCATTTTCAATTTGTTTTAGCTAACTTAACCACCTAACCCTCCCTCTTTGGCATTCATTAAATGTAAACATGGATCAAATAAACATAAATGCAAAAATTTTGCAACAGAAATGCAAACACAACTCAGATTGACTCAGGGGAGTTTAATTAAATATTTTACTCTAAAAGTATCTCTTCATCTTTTCGAAAATAGCTAAGTTAGAAAGATAGCTTTGAAAGAGTAATTTTTAACAAGCATTTCAAAATAGCTAGATTTGAAAAAGAAATGGTTAAGTTAACAAAATAATTTTATTAACTTTTTATATATATATTTAAAGATAACGTTTAAAAAGGTAACCAAATTTTCAAAACCTTTAAAACATGAGTTTTATAGAGATTAATTTTCAATATAATTTTGTCGGTTGACACGATTCTAGTTTTAAGGAAAACTTTTTTGAAGGAAAACTTAGTTTGTAAATTTAAACTCAAGTTTACAAAATCTAACTAAGTAAAATCAGGTTTTGAAAAATCTTTTTTTTTTTTAAGAATTTTTTTTATAAAATTTTAGCTTTTAAATCAAATTTACAATATTAAGTAAACTCTATTTTCAATTCCTATTCTCAAACACTAAGTTAAAAGTAATCTTTAAATTTTAATTTCCAAAAACCTTAGTTCGTAAAATTTAATTTTCAGCACAAAATTTAACTAAGGTAGATCCAATTTTCAAGTTTAATTTTTAAAACCAAAAAAACTGTTAAGATAAACAAAATGAGCTAAGTTTTGAAAAAATTAGTTTCAAAATGTTTTTAAGAAAACTTTTAAAAAAAATAATTTCTCCCCCTGAACCTAATATACAAAATCTGTCTAACTAGTTAGTTACTTACTGACTATTCAGAAGACAACAACTTTCACTTGGTTAGTCAAGTTAAGTCTAAGTATTAGTTAGTGTTTGACTACACTGAATGACTTAATTTGATTAATATCTGTTTGGTATTTAACGCCCAGACTTATGTCGATGCACTGAAATAAACATCTTAAGTCCAGACAATCTACCTATGCATCTCACCCCTTTCTATGTTTGTCAATCACAAACAAGGGAATCCTAGGGTGTTGGTGAGATGCTCAAGTACTAGCCCTAGGGGAGCATGGTTTCTAAGGAAATATTCTAGTCTAAAGCTAAAACCTTTTAGAAATTCTAAAAAAAATGGGAGGTTTTGAAATCATAAAATCATTTTACCTTAGAATTTGAAAATGCTTCTTTTTGAGGACAATTTTAAAATTCCTAATCTATTAGGCACATCCCTAATTTTCTACGTAGATTGTTAAATTCACTTTCAGGGAGGGGTTTAGTGAATATGTTAGCTAAATTAGACTTTGACTCAATGTACTTGAGTTCAATGTCTCCTTTAGTGACATGATCCCTGATAAAGTGATGCCTAATTTCAATGTGTTTGGTTCTAGAATGATGCACTGGATTTTTTGTTAAATTAATTGAACTAATATTGTCAATTAATACTTTTACATTTGTAAGATTGAAGTTAAAATCGTTTAAAGTGTGTATCATCCATAATAATTGTGCAACGCATTCTCCTATAGCTATATATTCTGACTCAGTTATAGATAGCACAACACAGTGTTGCTTTATACTAAACCAGCTAACAAGTGATGGACCTAGAAGTTGACAACCACCACTTGTGCTTTTGTGGTCTAATTTACACCCAACATAATCTGAGTCAGAATACCCTATTAATTCAAAATTATTAGTTCTAGGGTACCAAATAACTACATTTGTTGTTCCTTTAAGGTATCTAAAGATTCTTTTAACCTGAATCAAATGTGATTCCTTAGCGCAGGTTAGGTGTAACGACCCGACCCCTCAGCCCCTTGGGCGGCCCAACTGGTGACCCATTTGGCAGCCCCTTGGCGGTCCCTTGGGCGGCCCAACTGGTGTCCCCTTATGTCATGTATTAATTAGAGCCCTACAGTCAATCATTTGATGATTGTATTATGGACTTGTTGTATCATATTCTTATATAAATAAAGGCATTTATTTTTTTGGTTATTATACTTACTTGTATTGGTGCCAAATAAACTAAGTATAATAGCGTCCTTGAGTAGAAGACTCTCACCTATATC
Organism: Zingiber officinale; assembly: GCF_018446385.1. Classification (NCBI taxonomy): domain Eukaryota; kingdom Viridiplantae; phylum Streptophyta; class Magnoliopsida; order Zingiberales; family Zingiberaceae; genus Zingiber; species Zingiber officinale. The sequence goes on along the minus strand of NC_055997.1, from coordinate 45,526,431 downwards.
AATCGGTTAGTTGAACCGATAGTTAGATGATATAGGGAACACTACTCTTAATCATTCCTAGTCGAGTATTAACATTCAGGGACAATGTTAATGAAATAAGACTAGCATGTAGGTCAACTCGATGACTTGATCTCACAAGTCATAGATATAGAGATATCAAGTTGACACATGGGTATGCATTGGAGAATGTATACTGAATGACCCGCCATGAGAAAGTATCATGGATCGTTATATGAGTGTCACATACTTTCTCATGTGGCTATTAGTATGACTACTAGTCCTTAGACCTGAAGTCACCATGGTTCTCTACATAAGGAGTTATGTACTTTGGTTTCATCAAACGTCACCCATAACTGGGTGGACTATAAAAGCGATTACTGGGTATGTAACGAATTATACAGAGGCATGTGAGTGATGTAGATGAGATCTATTCCTCCTATATGATGGGAGAGATATCGATATTCTTGATAGAGTGAGACCACGAAGTGCATGGCCATGCCCAAATGAGTCAATATGAGATATTGAGCTCATTTGATTTAGTGAGTCTACTTAGAGTTCAAGATTTAGATTGGTTAGAGGATGACACGGTCTATGCCTCACATTGATTAATCTAAATGTCTAAGATAGAAGGACACTTGTCATATATTGTGAGGAGTCACAATTAGTAGTCACAAGGTGATGTTGGATCTCAACATTCTTGTAACTTGGGTAGTAATGATGTGTTGCTAGATACCGCTCATTACTTATGCTCCTAAATGGGTTTAGGGGCATTGCCAACGTTACAAGAACCTATAGGGTCACACACTAAGGACAATTAGATGGAGATTAGGTTCATATGATGAACCAAGAGGATTAGATTCATTTGATGAATCAAATTAGATTAAGAGTAATCCTAATTGGACTAATTGAGTTGGACTCAAGTTGATTCATGTGTTCAATGAGTCTAATTTAGATTATGACTCATTGAATCAATTTAATTAAATGAATTAGATTCATTATATTAAATTGTCTTGAATTAAATGGTTGGATTAGATCAACCATGAGAGAGATTAAGTCAAGTTTGACTTAACTTGAGAGGAAGAGGAAGAGTCAAATTTGACTTGACTATATGCCACATCATTAGTGAGTTGGCAAGATGTGGACCAATGATGATGCTCCACATCATCATGGTTACTTAAGTATGTGCCACATCATGGAGGTTACAAACCACCATTCCATTTAATGTGGTCGACCACATTAATTGTAATGGAGTTACAATTGTGGCCGACCACACACAAAAATGAATGGAATTCATTTTTCTCATTCAAGGGGTCATTCACTTCTTCTTCCTCCTTGAGTTCTCTCTTCTTGATCTCCCTCTCCTATCTTGGCCGAACACCCTAGGTGCTAGCACACCTTGTTTGGTCCTTCTCCATCTAGTGTGTTTGTGTGGATATGTGTAGAGGATTATCTACGTTGACAATCTTGAGATCCGGCAAGCCGTTGGACTAGCGGGATAGCGAAGGGGCATCGCATCGAGGGTAATACTCTTATCTAGTGTAGATCTAGAGTTTGTAAACTCGTACTCGTATTTTATTTTATTTTTCTTTGCACGGATTCGGTGGCTGGGGCTTTCGGGGTTTCCGCGACGCGAAAACGCGGTTTTCGAGGTCCGAAAAACCCAACAGTGGTATCAGAGTCACGTGCAAAGACTTGCACGAGTTTATTTTTGATTTTTATGAAAAATATAGCTTCTGTGATTTTCTGTAAATTTAGGTTTTTTTTATTGTTTTTATGGGTAATTTTCTCGTAGAAGCGAAGCACAAGTGTTTCGGCACTTGTAGGCTTCCGCTACTGGGAAGATTTTTCCAAAACGGCTTGGTTTCGCCCCAAATCCTTTTGGGACAGCGGGCTAAGGCGCTGTAGGATCGCTAAGGGAACCCTCGCGATGGTTAGATCGCGGGTAGGGGCGCTGCCCCTGGCTCCGCAAGGGGATTCGTTCCGCGATTGCGCCCGAAAACCGCTAAACAGGACCGCCGGGAATTTTTACTCGTAAAAATTGTAAAAATTGGTATTAAAATTGCAGAAAATTATAGAAAATACATAATTTAGAATTATATATAATTTGTGATAGTCATGGCCCGAAATACCCAATTGGATTGGAATAAATGTATTGTAATTCATAATACGCCCTACGTGTCGTGATGTGATGTGCGTGTTGTATTTTTATTCGCGACCTGCGCGTCGTGCCTTTCTCTATTTTATATTCTTGTTGTAAATTAGTTTAGACTCAAATGTAACTCGAGTTTCAAAATTATAATGTATAAAATTGGAGCGGTGGAAGGTCCACTCGAGACAGAGTTACGAGGAGGGCGCGGGCAACACAAGGTGGTCAAAGGGAGGAGCTTGAGAAGCTGTTGACCCTAGGTTGACCATCCAATCTTCTCATTGGCTTGAGAAGATCGTAGTAGGACCATGACTAATCACAAATTAATTTAATTAATTACTTGTGTATATGTGATACATGATTAAGTAATTAATTAATGCCTAACGATTAGATTAGATCTAAATCGTGCACATGATGCACCCTTTCTAGTAGATTAGATCTATCACGTATTTGATACACATCGATGATTAGATTAGATCTAAATCACATCAACTCTAATTCCTACCGTGTCGTGATACCTATCACTACCTCGATCACATGTGTTGTTGAATCTGCCAAAGCAGAGCAACACATATTATCTTGGTAGGGTACGGAAGGACAATCTTGGTCCCGCTTATCAACGTATGGGCGAATACAAACTCAATTAGATTGAGTATTCCTAGTTAACTCAGTTGGATCGAGTACAACTATAAGCATTCTTCTAATGGTTGGAAAGATAGGACATAAATCACATTTATATTAATTCTTGGGCGTATTAGCCAAAGCTAACTCAAGTTTTAATATAACTGCGGATAATGATCCTATAAACAAGAGTTGCATAGATATGTAATTGGTAAATCATTACCTACCGATCATACTAAGTCTTAGGCATATTAGCCAAAGCTAACTCAAGGGTTAGTATGATGTGGATCTTGTACCACATGAATTATAGAATTCAGTGGGAGCATCATTAAGTTAAAGGCCTAATTAAATGATTTAAAGAATATGATATTTATTTTCTGCATTTTTCTATTGTAGATAAACCATGACGTCGAATACGAACACCTTCTCTCTACGTTCTGTCTTGAGAAGGACAAGTTCAACGGAGCAAATTTCCTGGTCTGGTACAGGAACTTGAGAATAGTTCTCACCCAGGAACGTAAACTGTACGTTCTGGAGTAGCCCATTCTGGAGGCTCCTCCTGCCAATGCCACGCAAGCAGACAAAGATGCTTAAAAGAAGCATCAAGATGACGCATTAGATGTGTCCTGTCTAATGCTCGCGACCATGAACTCTGAGCTTCAGAAGCAACCGAGTTAATGGGCGCTTACGATATGGTTGAACATCTTCGTCAACTGTATCAAGGACAAGCGAGGCATGAGAGATTTGAGATCTCAAGGGCACTGTTTCAGTGCAAGATGTTAGATGGGGCTCGCATAGGCCCATATGTACTCAAAATGATTGGGTACATAGAAAACCTACAGAGGTTGGGATTCCCGCTTAGCCAAGAGCTGGCCACTGACCTGATCTTGCAATCCATGCCGGATAGCTATAGTCAGTTCGTTCTAAACTACAATATGAACGAAATTGACAAGCCACTGCCCGAGTTGCTTAGCATGTTAAGAACTGCTGAGCTGAACCTTAAGAAGGCTAAGCCCCAATCTGTTCTGATGGTTCAGAAACACAAGGGCAAGGGCAAGCCCAAAGGCAAGGGAAAGCCCAAAGCCAAGGGAAAAGGCAAGTCACTGAAGCCTAAAGGAGGTGTCACCAAGGATGCTACCTGCTTCCACTACGGTCAGACCGGGCACTGGAAGAGGAACTGCAAGGTGTACCTGGAAGATCTTAAGAAGAAGCGAAGTGAGACTTCCACTTCAGGTATATATGTTATAGAAGTCAATCTATCTATTTCTTCATCATGGGTATTAGATACCGGATGTACATCTCACATTTGTACTAATGTGCAGGTGTTGAGAAATAGCAGGGCATTGGCGAAGGGCGAGGCAATGGAGCACGGGTTGCTGCTGTTGCTGTAGGGACTTATTTTCTATCTCTGCCCTCTGGGCTTGTATTAGAGTTGGATGATTGTTGTTATGTGCCTGCATTAACTAAGAACATAATTTCAGTTTCTTGTTTGGACAAGAAAGGTTTCTCTTTTATTATAAAGGACAAATGTTGTTCTGTTTATTTAAAAGATATGTTCTATTGTAGTGCACCTCTGATGAACGAACTCTACATTCTAGATCTTGAAAGCTCTATCTATAACATAAATACCAAGAGGTTCAAGTCAAATGACCTGAACCAAACCTATCTATGGCACTGTCGCTTAGGTCATATAAATGACAAGCGCTTATCCCAGCTCCATAAGGATGGTTTGCTGGACTCATTTGATTTTGAATCTTATGAGACATGCGAGTCATGTCTACTAGGCAAGATGACCAAGACTCCCTTTAGTGGACACAGCGAAAGAGCGACTGATTTGTTAGGACTCATACATAGTGATGTATGTGGCCCTTTCAATGTCGCTGCTAGAGACGGTTATAGGTACTTC